>NC_142771.1:35986071-36289642 GCF_988280905.1 Pimephales promelas | reverse complement strand
TAAATGGTTTTAAGGCAGTTATGTCTATCTTTTGCTGTAGTGTGTCAGTAGGAAATGTCACGTTAATTTTGCCATTAATTGTAATAATCCAGTGATGTTTTTGTAAGCACAGGGAGTCAACAGCCTAAAACTCTCTCACAGTGTTGTAGCTTTGCAGGAAGGTTTCTTCAAGAGTTGTTTTGGGTTCAGCCTGTCTCAGTTTCTTCATGTAATTCACAGACAGACTCGATGACCGTGAGATCAGATCATACCGGCTGTTGTCAAAAATGACCAAAAAAATGTTGTGCTTAGAAAAATATCACTGGATTATTACAATTAATGGCAAAATGGAAATGTAAACTGATATTTCCACTGACACACCACAGCAAAATATATAAAACTTTTTTTTGTTCAAAATACTGAAGTATCTAAGACTTTTGCACAGTACTATATATATATACCATATATATATATACCCACCAAGACTCCATATTTGAACAAAAATACACAATAATATTGTGAAACAAAAATTCAATTATCTGTTTTATAATTTAATATATTTTCAAATGTAATTTATCAGATCTGTATTTCCAGCATCATTACTCCAGTCTTCAGTGTCACATGATCCTTCAGAAATCATTCTGATATGATGATGTGATTCTCAAGAAACATTTATGATTATTATCAGTGTTAAAAACAGTTGTGCTGTGCAATTTTTCTGTGGAAACCAGAAATATTGTCTTTCTTTCAGGATTCTTTGATGAATAGAAAGTTCAAAACAGAACAGCATTTATTCGAGATTATTATAAATACTTTAATGCCAATTTTTAATCAATTGAATCTGTCTTTACTGAATAAATTCATTTCTTTTTTAAAAAAACTTAATGACTCCAAACTTTTGAACAATAGTATATATTATATATACTTTATTTAATATAAAATTAAGTTATACATAATATGTAAATAATATATATGAACAGCTCTTTGTTGTTTAGTTATTAAAACCACAGACAGTCAAAAAGTTCACAATTAAAATTACACAAATTGTATTTTAAAGTTCGCTTTGCTCAAATAGATATAGATACATTAATATAATAAATAACACACATTAAGCCTAGTTAAGTATGAGATCCAGGTAACTGTTACTGGACACCAGTGGTCAACTCGCACCTGTCTCTCTGGATTTCATATTACAGCCGTAGTATTCTCAGCTTATTGATTTAATTAAATGTAAAACATTAATGCACTTGCTTTTGCCTTGTGATTTATGATGTTTAATGATAGCCTAATCAATACGACGCATATAAATTCCGACACACAACGGATTTCACATTCCGCTCATAAACTCACCCTCAGTGTAGTCTAATGAGTGTGCAGAGAGTCTTCATCTATTCCGAGCATTACAAACACCAGCAACCCGTTTATTATTATTCCCAGCATTATTCTAAGGGCTCAGATAACCAAAGCAGGAAGTCAGGGGTATTTTCGCTCTGATTGGTCAGCGCTCACGGAAATGTCGAAATCCAGGCTTCTGATTGGACAGGCTGTGCGCGCACGTATGTTTTTCCGTCGCGCAGAGCTCTCATCTATGCGCAGGTTTACTCGATCAATTATTCACTCTTTACTCTCTCAATAATTAAAAACTCAAGGGTGATACACGAGTACTAACTCTCTTATACTTCAGCTGTTACTTCAGACTGATGTATGGATTTACAAATGACTTAAGACGAAAAGGCTACTGAAAATGTGTTTGAAATACTGTTGTTTTTCCTTCTTTTTCGACCTTGTTTGTTTTTAAGTGTATTCATTATTTTATTATAAAATAAAAGCATATTTGGGAACAACGTGGGCTGTGAACATTATTTTCTTTAATAACATGAAGTAACTGAGACTGAGTGATGTGTGTCAGAGACTCATCAAACTCGCATCACAGATGATATTAGCAGTTAAAATCAACATAGCTCTCTGGTATGTTTGTGTGTGTGGATCATTAATATGTAAATTCTATATGCTACTAAAGTTTGTTTTTTAAAAAGAAGCAACAGTTGTAAAGTATTACGCATTTCATGCATAACACTCGGTTAAAGATTGACAGCTCAGCTGTATATAGAAACAGATGCATTTATTTAATTCGATCAATTTACTCACATAGCCTATATTTGGCCCTTTAAAACACGACTTGTGAAGACGTCCTTTTGATTTCCAACTCATATTTACGATAATTCCGAAATGTAGTGTTAAATATGCACTGTAAAAATGATCTAATCTAATTGATCCTTATCTAATAAAAAAAAATAATAAAAAATAAAATAAAATAAAAAATAAATAAATAATAATAAAAAAATGGTGGCAACAGATTACAAGCAATATTATTAATTAAATTTAAGAATAGAATTGAGTAATAATTAATCAAATTATTATTTTTTTTTTTCAAATTATTCCTTAAGAGTTAACCATTTAAAATGAGTAAAACTTACAAAAAAAGTATGTTAGCCACCATTATGGTGATCAGTGTTTGTTTTAGGTTTGTTTTAAAATTACGGTTTTCTCCTTCACTGATTCTGCTTGATAACACCAGGTGTCTTCAATGTTGGCAATATAAAATAGGCTAAAGAAAAATAAAATAATTAATCTTTGATGTCTGTCTGTCATTCAGATATTTTTGTTAAATGTTTTGGTGTAAACTTTACTCATTTTAAACGGTTAACTTTTAAGGAATGATTAATTATTACTCAATTCCAATTTGTTCAATTTAATTAATAATATTGCTTGTAATCTGTTGCCACAATTTTATTGATTAGATAATATTCATTTTTACAGTGTACGGTCCAAGCAAGTGAGCAAAACTGGTTATATAATTCACTCAGACCGGGATTTTGGAAACCAGATAAAATGGTTTATTGAAAAGATATGGGTTGAACATTTGTTAACAAATTGGAAATCACAACACTCATGTTCACTAACACAGTTTTCATCAGGTTAATAAGACTAGAGCGTTTGTCTAGTAATGTTTACATGGTTGTAAACAGAAATAAAAGCACTGCAACCTTTTTGTTTTATGTGACACACTTTTTAGTGAGCACTTTTATTATATTATTCAGTCAATATAAAAGTATCAAAAATTAGTAGATACAACATAGAACAGTAGGGGAAAACATGCCAGAATATAAATAAACTGAATAAAACAATAAACTAGAAAAATAGAAATATATAAGTAAAGAGTAAAAAAAGTGAGTGTGTATGATATAACCATGGACTGTAAAAGGGATATAACTTTAAGGCGCGCCCCCTCCCCCGCCACCGCGCATGCGCGTTCCGCATTATCACGTGACAGCGAGTCTTGTGACAGTGCAGCAGGAAAAACGTCGTTTTTGAGTTTGATAAAGAGTTTTCACTCGTTACCAAACCCAGATTTCTCTCATAAACGAGAGAAATCAAGAATAGGTCGCTATGGCGCATCTTTAGGACATTTGCACGTCTTCAAACCATTCCTGTCCCGAAGCTGAAAGAGCGCGTTAAAGTCGCATGGGGAAGAGTGGAGGAACTTTCATCCAATCTTTGTTTTGGTTTTTGTTTGCGTTCGTCCAAGTGACCGTTCAAGCTCAAGGAGATTTTAAACTAGTTTTCTGAAGTGGACAGGACGCCTCGGACTGGATATGGATTCTAAACCTCTTCTCCAGGACAGACCTCCGGCGTACAACGCGGTCCCGGCGGCGTACGACTACGGCTCGTTCCCCGCGGCCGCTGCTCCTGCGACGGGCTTCCAGCCTCAGGCTCCGCCGCCCTACCAAGGCAAGAGAACCACACACACACACACACTGCGTTTAATCTGTTCATAATCCTGCAATAATTCACGGACTGCGGGGTTTTAAAACGTATGTGTGATGTTGTGGTTTAATATCATACTTCAGATTTTTGAAAGAAATCTCTTATGCTCATCAAGGCTGGATTTATTTGATTAGAAATGCAGAATAAAAAGTAATATTGTGACGTTATTTCAGTTTTAAATTGTTTTTCTATTTAATGTACTTTTATAATGTAAGTTTATTCCTGTGATGTAACGTTAAAGGTGATTTTTTTTTTCCTTTGGCGTCATAACTCCAGTCTTCAGTGTCACATGATCTGTCAGAAATCATTCAGATATGATGATTTGACCCCTGCTTAATATTTGTTTTTCAAGATTTTTTCGGGATTCTTTGATGAATTAAAAGTTAAAGAGAACAGCGTTTATTCAAAATATAATTTTTTTTATATTTGTAACAATATAAATCTTTACTATCACTTTTTTTTTTAGCAGTTTAAAACATACTTGCTGAATACAAATATTAATTTCTTTCAAAAAACTGGGGGAAAAAACTGACTCCAACCGTTTGACCGGTTGTGTATATTGTCACAAAAGATTTCCATTTTAAATAAACGCTGTTCTTTAAAAAAAAATAAATCATCAATAAATCCTGAAAAAAATATCACAGGTCATAAAAAACGAAGCAGTACAACTGTTTCTAACATTGATAATAAATCATTATATTAAAATGACTTCTGAACGATCATGTCATGTGACACTGAATCACAGGAACACTTTGGTCACTGGTATAATAGCCTATATTTTAAATTGTTATAACATTTCACAATTTTTTTTGCGGTATTTTTGATCAAATAAATGCAGGATTTATGAGCAGAAGAGACTTACACCAAGAACATTAATAGTAATGTTTCCCAACGTTTGACGTACAGCAGCAGTCAGTTGACAATTGATGAGATCACTGATGACATCATCACTTTGAGTTAAAAATCAGGAATGAATTTAAAACCATTTCAATAAGTGTGTTTTACACAACTTTCTAATGACTTTTCACAGACTGGCGAGCCAATAACTGATAACTATAAACTATTAAAAATAACCGAAATTCAAACAAAATAAAAATATGGTACAACATTTGCTGAATGGAATGGCGTTACGTTCTATAAAATACTACTTATATAACACTGATTTAAGTGTCACGAGCCTTAGTACAACAAAACACAGCTCTGGTTTATGTTAAATTAGTCAGAGTGATTCAGTCACAGATGTGAAGAAACAAAAAAAAAAGAAAAAAAAGAAAAAAAGAAAACGCACTAGTTGGGAAACTGGACTGGACTTTCTAGTCTGACTAATTCGGCCTTATGATAATCACTCCTTTCATTCTTAAATTAGCATTACATTTATTAGTTATGGCCAGATCTAAAGAAAAGATGCCTGACTAAGCAGTTTATGCAACAGGCTCCAGGTCACGTTTTATGTTTTTTATTATTAATATTAATGTATTTTCGTGACTACACTCTGTGAAAGACTGGTCTCAAGCTAAACCTCATGGTGTGTGAACAAGGAAACCATTCAGTACTGTGATATGAAACCAGCCTGCCACAAGTTTCTTATGTAGTTTCATAAGTTTGAAGTCCAAATACACAGATGCTGCTCAGTTTAGTTAACGGTTTATGCCTAGTTCACACTACATGATTTTAAAATGTCGGGCTGAACTGTGCAGTTCTCACTACATGACTTGCTCTCAGTGAAATCATGAGTGTTCAAGTTGTTTAGCTGTTCACACCACACAACACAACGTGATTGATCCACAACAGGAGGTAACTCACTACACGAGTTAACAACGCACTACATAGAGATACAACCACGATCGGATGATAAGAGCATATCATTTGTGACTCAATGAGAGCTGTTTCAGTACTATAGTACGGTCTAAATCCTGAAAATAATCAAACAAATAACGAGTTGACAACAACACGATTCTATCTGGTCTAGAAACCATGTTTTGTAACGAAAAACCACGCAATAAAACGAACCAGAAATGACGCGAAACTACAGAGAAGAACACAACACGCGAATATGGACGTCAGACAGAAACTAGTGCTGCACACTGTTTGCTCGACGATCTGCTCTGAGAAAAAAAAATGCAAAAAAGAAAAAGTAAGATTTACCTGGTGTCCTCAACCCATGCGTTGCTATGATTGGCTGTACTCATGACATCACTGAGATTGAGTCGCGCGACTGCGCGAGATATCTAGCATGCTAGATATTTTTCTGAGCTCGGTGACCTGTCTGCGAGCTGTCTGCGAGCTGTCTTTGATGCGTTGTTGGCTCTTTCACACTAACCGATTGGCGAGCGTTAATCGTCCGCTAATCGCCCGCGATTTGCACGCGATAACACCCTGACTTGTCGGCGACTCAACGATTTGCAAATCGGGCTTAAATCGGGCTTAAAATCACGTAGTGTGAACTAGGCTTTAGTTAACCTTCACCCTTGTGGAAAAGTAGTCCTTACCTCTTATTATGGAAATTATATAAAGAACTGAATGTAATGTTTTTGGACACTTGATTTGCATGTTATTTATATTAAACGCAGTTAGTTGAACGTAATGTGCTTTTTTGACCCACTTACAGCAAGTACTTATTTTTAAAGTCACTGGCAAGCAATTATGATCAATTAAATATATTGTCATTTCTACTGAAACTTGTGTTGTTTTTTTAAATATATTTGTAATATTGAAGCTCCAGTTCAGTACATTTATAACATTGCCTATTCACTTTAAATGTAGTATTGAATAACACACTAAAATTATTATAATCATAATCAAGTACTTTACAAGAACACTGTCAAAATACGAGCACTTCTTTAAAGCATGACAAAAGATTACTAAAAAATTACTGTGTGTGTATATATATATATATATATTAGAGCCAGACCGATATATCGGCAGGCCGATATTAGGCATTTTCTAAAATATCGGTATCGACAGTTATAATGGCCGATAAATGAATATTTAAAAAATAAAATAAAAACGGACTAATCATGCAGCTTATAACTATAAGGCAATTTAGGGGCTAATTATTATTTTATTTATCAGAACTTTAAAATATATTTATGTTCCTCTGTTCTGTTGTGACAATAGAAACAAGTTTCTTTTTAAAATGCATTATCATATTATTTTAGTTAAAACTCATAAATAACTACAAATAACTATTGTTAGGGCAATCTGTCAATATTTTGTAGTGCGTTTCTGAAATTAATAATAATAATAATATCGACGGATATTAAATCCATGGATATCGCCTTCAAAATCCTTTATCGGTCTGGCTCTAATAGATATATATATTTGTATTTTTGCCATGAAAATAGGTTTGATTGCTGACATGGCAGTAAATACAAATAATCTGAATCTAGTACTTTTGTGCATTTTACATAACAATAAGTGTAAAAACTTCGTAAAGTTCACTTTTTCAATCTTTTCACTTCAGCTGCCAAGCGTCGTCTTTGAAAAGAGATCAAGCTCTGGTCTAAAGCATTCAAGATTTACGACAGCTTGAGTTGAAAATTAAATGTTCAGAGTACAGCGTAAATATAATTTAGGACTATAAACTCCTCTAAAAATATTACATAAAAAACATAATCCAACTAAAATAAAGTAAATTAATTTCATTAAAAAAGAGGAGCACCAGAGGGTTAAAATACAAAGTTGACATTAAATACACTTTATGTAAATGTTATCTTTTTTACCTGCAAGTAAAAAAAAAAAAAAAAAACATAATATTTGAAGGACACTACAAGTGCACATTCACTACGATCACGTGACCTGTATCTTCCTGTACTCAGCTTGCTCATAAAACATCTCTTCTGTGAGAAATGCGGAGTGTTAATGGATATGTGAACTCTGTCCCACAGGTTTCCCGGCCGCCACCTCAGGGTATCCGAGCATCCCGGGCCAGCCCGCGGCCGTGGCCACCCAGCCAGCCTACACCAGCACCTACACCATCGTCCAGCCCTCCGTGGTGGTGGTGGGGGGGTGTCCGGCCTGCAGGTGAGGCGTACACACACACACATAGCTCTCAACATCAGAGGTCATGCTATCGTGTTTGTCAGTTCAGCTTTACGTGAAATAAACCAGATGGCGTTCATCTGAACTCAGTGGTTTGGTTTCTGCATCCGCTCATATGAGCATGTGACAGTGCATGTCTGAGGTCACTTATGTCATGCCATGACTAAAAAAAAGAAGTTAACAGGAATTTTTTTTGTTGTTGACAGTGACACTTTACAATAAGGTTCATTAGTGAGCATGAACTAATTAGGAACTGCACTTATACAGCATTTATTAATGTTTGTTAATGTTAATTTCAACATTCACTAATACTTTATTAATATCTTGACAGCATTAGTTAACGCACTGTGAACAAACAATGAACAGCTGTTTTTTCATTAACTAACAGAGATGAACAAATACTGTAACACATGTTTAGTTGTTAGTTAATACATGAACTAATGAACCTTATAGTAAAGTGGCAACTCTTTTCCACTCCTAATCCTGGCTTTAAATTGGCCTCTTTGAGGTTGTTTTAATCCAGACGCACTTCCTGCTTGCTCATCTGACTGAGAGAGAGTCATGTGACCTCGTGACAGCGCTGATTTCACACTGAACTTTGGTTCATGCACCAGTTCAGTGAGTGTGACCACTAACCACTAAACAAACAATGTGATTGTTGCTCCCTTCCTCCTTTTAAAATTTAAATCATACTTTACTATATACAGGGCATCTATCTATAGATATAGAAATAATATAGAAATCTGTCTGTCTATGAGTAAGAATTAAAGGTGTTTGATGCTTGTGTTTCTAAATAACAGAGGCATGGCGACTGAAATTGAAGCTTCTTCTTGATAGCATGATACATGTTTTAATATTCTGGTTGGTCAGAGGGATAGTTTCCCCTAAAAGGAAAATTGTCATGATTTCCTCCCTCATGTTGGTGACTATAAAGATATAGTCGTAAATCTAGAAGAATAGCAGAGTTCACATCAGGGAACAATATCGTTGGATTCACTTTCAGAACGATAAAAACATTGACAGCCAATCAGAATCCTTCCTGCTTTAAAGAGCGTGAGCATTTAAAGCGGCGGGCGACGAAACGGTGAACAGACCTTTAGACTTTTATCATTTCTCTCTCCATCCATTTAAAGTCCACTCTCGGCATAAAATTTTAAGGTTCAAAATATGTTCATAAAGAGTCTTGTGAGGTTTATTGTACTCGGAATTTCTTCGGATTCACAAAAATGACATTTTGATTTAAAACGGCAAATTGCGCAGATAAGTTACTAATTTGCAGGTTTTTTTTTTAATTAATTAATACAATTTACGCTTTTATTCACATATAAACATTGATCAACACACACATTGATCTCATCAAATATGGTAAACAGAAGCTCAAACGTTTCACAAACGACCGTGTAACCAATCAGGTCAACGTGTGATCGTCAACCAGTGGATCTCTGAGCTGAGTGAGTGAGTGGAGGCGGGGCTCATTTGCATATTCATAGAACCACGTATACTAAATGAGGCAAGAGTTTAGATTTACATTCAAGCTATTTTTAAGCCATGAAGAATCTTTTTTTTATTCAAGGAAAAAAAAAAACACGTAATTTTGGTGATCAAAGATGAGTTTTAAGGGATACAATTATTGACCACAAGGGGACTTTAACAATACCAAGCATGTTTGAGCGTTTGTTAAAAAAAAGTGTTATTGTTTGATTGATATGTATTACTTTTATGATTGGTTTGACTTTCAACGGATAAACAAAAATCTAATAAAAGATCTTCATTCGTGTTTTGAAGATGAACAAATTTGTGTTTTACTTGATGACAAAACTTTCATTTTTAGGCGAACTAACCCTCAACAGGTTCACTAGATAACCACCATACGCAAGAAGAAGAATTACAGCCCAATTATATTATCCAATTATATATTGTCAAAAATAAAACAATACGTATCGTGGATAGTGACAATATGTATTGTGGACAGTCTCCCCAAAATAAAAATGATTTTAGTTTTAGTGTAAGTACTAGCCTACATTAAACTACTATATATAATGTTGATTATAATAATGCACTGGGGGAATATTTGTGGGTCCTGATAATGCAAAGTGGCCGACATTATTTTAAATATATCTAGTCAGTGAAAGCGTGCAAGCATATTCATCTACAATAATTCTGTATTTTCAGCTTCAGAATTATGAATATTGTTATTCTGGTGTCACCATTGTCCTTGAGTTACATGCACCAAGTCCAAGCCTATTCATTTAAACCCACAATGTAATATCAAATTAAGCATTTTTTTTTAGCCCTCAAACCATATTCACTTTGTAGCCCTTAATCCTGTAATTGTGGACAAATGTGGGCACAGAGGACTCCGGTGTGATCCTAATTTTTATTTATTATAAATGTTATATCATTGTCTTCAATAAAGTTTTGTCTATCCATTTATGGTGTTTTTTTTTATTTTGGGGTATTTTTGAATTTATTTACTTCAAAAAGTAACACATTTTCTATGTAAATTATGCTTATTTTAATTTTTTAATTTTTTAACTACATTAAAATATCATCCCAATAAGTTCTTAGAGCTAAAATCTAAAGATGAAGTGACTTTTCGGTCACCTGGTGTCTTATTTTGGCTTATTTTAGTATGCTATAAATTAGTTTTTCCCATTCATGACCCAAATACAAGATTAAGGAGTTTTTTTCACCCACTTAACATTGTAGAATTGAGTCAAAAAAATTGTGTGTGTTCAGGAGGCAAACTTAAGAGAAGTAGCCAAGTCTTTTACCGCTCAGATCAAGGGAAGTATTTTTTTTTAAATAAATCAAAACTATTTTGACCACATTTGTCCAGAATACGGTTTTAGGGCTAACCTTTCACCATATGTCTTGGAGTATCACCATAATATCGTATCGTGATATGTATCGAATCGTGACATGATTACAAAGAATGAAATGACTTTGGGCGTACGAGAATTATGAGACATATTTTTAGCTGTTACAGCTGATTTGTTTATCAAATATCAAACTAGATTGGACCAAATATGCAAAGCATTTCTAACATGAAGAGTACATGCGGGTAGGGTTGGGTATCGAGAATCGAGTATCGATTGGAACCGGGACTAACTTTTCGTTTTTCCCGGAATCGTTCAAAAGTTAAAATTTCGATTCCTAGTTTCGATATTCACAGTCCGCCGAGCGGAAGAAGAAACCGCTGAACAACACCAACGAAGAAGCGTCGGTATTACCGCGCGAGTCGAACATGAGTAGCTTACGTCGGCGATCCAAAGTGTGGCTTCACTTTTCTAAAAATAACGAAATCTCGGCAAAATTTGTGACAAAAGGAGTATTTGTGACAGAAGGAGTATTTCCTTCAGAAAGGCCGTTGGTTAGCAAGGTTAGCTAAATTTTTTTGACCCTGCCTCTTAAAAGAATCGGAATCGAGAATCGTTGGGAACCGGAATCGAAACAAGGAATCGGAATCAGAATCGTTCAAATTCAAACGATACCCAACCCTACATGCGGGCATTCTTCTCTAAGGCACTGGCAGATGTCAAACATGCATTTAGTCTGGTGATGTGTGTGTGTGCTGACCTTGGGGTTGTTCTGTGTTCAGGGTCGGCGTGCTGGAGGACGACTTCACGTGTCTGGGAATCATGTGTGCCATCTTCTTCTTTCCTCTGGGAATCCTCTTCTGCCTGGCCCTGCGTCAGAGGAGATGTCCAAACTGTGGCGCCACCTTCGGCTAGAGGGACCAAACCCCCCCGTCGCTGTCTTTTTAATCCAGTTTTTAGCATCAGCATAAGTTTATCTGTAATCATTGCACACGAAAAACGCCAAACGTCGCTTAACGCAAGTATGATAAATGACAGATCACAATACTTTTTGATTACTTCGAGATGGTCGTCCATGTTTTTAGTTTATACACGCCTCGCAAGCACTATTGTTGATCTTTTCTTTGTTGTTGTTGTTGTTTATATGAAATCTTAAAGCCAGTCTCCAGTCATATAATCACTAGTGCCTTTCCGACGGCAGAGAAACCATGAACTGATGGAGCCGGGACTCACTGGACAAAACGCCGACTCACTTTGAGTAACTGTGTAGAAATTAAATTGATCTGCTCCCCTTGATTTCTTTTGTTTAATCTGTTCTTGCGTATTGAGAAAACCATCACCATTGACTTATAATACAATCACTAATCGTGTCCATCGCGTCAAAAAGCATCGCATTTATCCTCTTGTTTTATGCTCGATTTATTTGTATATCTTGAATCAGTTTTAGACCATTTTCTCTTTCCTGACGGGGTCTTGTTTCGGGGGCCATGTTTTCACCGCACTGCACTGATGATCAATGTTATATGTGCAGTTGTGTTTCACAGCCAGATCCTAGTTGAAGCGAAACCTGGCAATAAACAAGGGAAGTTGGCAGCAGGACAATGTAACGTTAATCTTTGACAATGCGAATGGTTTTTCTTTCCAGTTGACCGACAATCAAGTCTCGGACGTGTCCAGTGTGACTTCTTTCATGATGTACTCATAGCATACACTTAGGCACGCTGTTATGATCGGTTATAACTTTTTTTTTACATTAAAAGATTGTATATAAATTCTCCAAGGGTTGCTGCTTCTGTCTGTTGATTTTATCGGGCCTTTGTTTTGAAATGTCAACTTCCTCATCTGTCGAAACTTCCTCATCAAACTCACTTGTTATTGTAATTATTCACATGATTTGAAGATTCAATTTCATGTTATTGATCAAAAGTGACTTTTACAAAGGATTTCTATTTCAAATAAATGCTGTTGAATAAATTAATGTTTTATTCATCCAAGAATCCTGAAAAAAATGTATCATGGTTTCCACAAAGTATGGGTTTCAACGAGATGTTTCGGAAATTTTACTGTTTTTGGTCAAAGAAATGCATCTTTCTTCATGTTGTGTACTGTTTCTCTGATTTACACACACTGTTCCTGTGACGACAGCAGCTTTCAGGACAATCAACATTCAGAGTTCAGCTTTTCAAAGAAACTGTGTGTTTTATTTAGATAACTGGTATCAGTCGGACAGGTTTGCCGGGACTTCGGGTAAAAGGGAACGAGGTCGTTCCACATTATTAAGCAAGTCCCAGTTCGTTCTCATGGTCAAATAAACATTACATAAAAAGAGAGACCAAATACAACTCTATTTTTTTGTGCTCTGACTAATGTTCAATTTATAAAAATAAAAAAAAAACAAGTATGAATTTCAAGTTAATCTTTTACACATAATTACATGTATTCCAAAGTAATAACTAAAAAAAAATTGTATATATATATATATATATATTTGTGACCTACTGTTAATTGAAACACTTTTCAGCGGTGATCAAGATTGCACACGCTGGTCCAGTTTGATCTTGACGTGATATTTTAATGACAGAGTTGTTTGCTTTTTAATCAGTCTTCATTCAGGTCGATTCGAGAATGTGCACGAAATCAAGAACCAATCACATCCTATCATAAACGATCACATCCAATCATAGCGCGATGGAGTGATTGCCTCCTCTCACGTGACTTTCTCAATTACCAACAAACCAAGTTCTTAAAGGGATAGTTCACTTTGAAATTAATTTTTGGTATGTTTTATCTTACCTCAAGGGCATCCAAGATGTAGGTGTCTTTGTTTCCACAGTATTTTCAGTTTTGATATTTTTAGGTCAAACCGTTCTTGTCTGTCAGTAATATAATGGAGGTCTATGGTCACCACCTCAAAGAGCATGCACAGAGAAGTCCAAATTAAACATGATTTAATGACTCGTAAATGTAAGCACACACTGATGGCCTAAGACACAAAACGAGCGGTTTGTGTGAGAAAACCAACAGTATTTATATCGTTTTTACCTCTTGTTACCACAGTCACGTCCAAGTGATCCAAGTTCTTCAGTCTGCGCAAGCGCCGGAAGTGATCTCTCGCGCGTGTACGTCACTCATTGTTTACACAGAGATTTCAAAGTGTTACCTTTCACTGTGAAGATCTAAACATATTCAGATATACAAAAAATCACAATGGAAGAGGATTTCGATATATCAACAGATAACGTTGATTTTTCTTTCACAACTGCGCGAGAGATCACCTCCAGCACTTGCGCAGACCGAAGCGCCCGTGCCCTCAGATCAGTTGGACGTGGCTGTGGTAACAAGAGGTAAAAACGATATAAATGCTGTTCGTTTTCTCACACAAACCGCTCGTTTCGTGTCTTAGGCCATCAATGTGTACTTACATTTACGAGTCATTAAATCATGTTTAATTTGGTCTTCTTTGTGCATGCTCTTTGAGGTGGTGACCATAGACCTCCATTATATGACTGACAGACAAGAACGGTTTGACCTAAAAATATCAAAATTGAAAATACTGTGGAAACAAAGACACCTACATCTTGGATGCCCTTGAGGTAAGATAAAACATACCAAAAATTAATTTCAACGTGAACTATCCCTTTAAGGAGCAACATTTGACTCAACATAATTTTCCATGTGGCGTAAAGAAATTTCAAGCATATATTCTTGTATAATTTAAAACTGGTGCAATTTGGTTTCCTCACATCATTTTCAGAAAAAAAAAACTTTTTTTTTTGTTCGATGCGTTTCACAGTCTATATCCGGGGTTTTCCACTGGTTGCATATGAATGCCAGTCGTAACACACATGATTAGTTGAGTACGTCATGACATGCACCGGGTGACTAATTGACAAGACTTTCAATGATTCGTTCTCAATCATTCACAGTGTTTCTAATGTTAATGAAACGCTTTCTCATATTTTAACACTAACACACTTTTAGAAATAAAACCTTTTTATTTTCATACAGCAATGATCTACAAGATCTCAGGCCAACAAGTGCATTGATACAATCAAAGCCAAACGAATAGTTTCCCCCGAAAGCAGAAGATAAATAAATCACTATCCACTGACCGACAAAGGATCATTATTCACTGCTGTGACTAAAAGCAACCTAAAACAATTGATGAAATCAGATAAAATCAGCTCAAACCGCTCCTGTAGATGGTGGCGTTGTCTTCCGGGTCAAACTCGACTGTCCCTTAAAACGCCAGCTGACTCTGGTAAACACGCCAGACCTTCACTGGGCTCACAACGCTCTCATTCACTTCACGCTCACGGGTCCATCAGGTCTAGTTACCAGGATCATTGGATTAATAAAGAATAATGACCCGTTCAGACAACACCTGAAATTAGTAGAACAGCATTTCGGTTCACATCACTATCATCAGGACCTTTCTGCTGAAGCAGGATCCCATCAAGCATATATATTTATATAAAAAAACTTTTGACAATGATTTGAAAAAGTTAAGCGCACACTCATAATAATCTCTCGCGTATTTACAGAATGACACTCTGACTAGTGATCCTTACAGCGAAATGCATATACATTGATTCCTTCTCTATATATACACACACATTCAGTATGGATAACTAGTATATATTATCTCTCTCTCTCTCCCTCACACACACGGAGAGAGAGAGAGAGAGAGAGAGAGAGAGAGAGGGGGGTTTTAAGGGGACAGGCATAAATAGTGGTTCAACAGTATGTTGTGTCTGTGTGCTTAAGTGTGTTACTGTGAATCCCAGCATCCTCAGCGGAGGGTCTCAGTCTGAGTCCAGCGAGCCCTGTGGGAATGTGTGTGTGTGTTCACTGTGGTGCATGAAGGCCAGGCTGCGGTGTCGATCAGATGGCGGGCGCTGATCTGTCATTGGTGATTGTGGGCCGAAGTTTTACCGTGGCGAATGGATTTCCTCCCCTGCGGACACACAACACCGTTACTCTGGCTGTTCACATGCAACGGACGCTTTGAAGAACGCTTCTAATACCTAGATTTGTACATTTTCTTTAGAAACTGTGAATGGTGCTTTTCTTTGCTAAGCTTTTTTTAAATTACACTTGGTAACACTTTATAATAACTGCACGCTATTAATCATTAGTTAAGCATGAGTAAACCGTTAATTCATCATTTATAAAACATTAATAGACATTAATATGCAGTTTATAAATATAGCTATACATGCTTTTTTCTTGATTTATAAGCATAATGCGTTTAATGATTGTATTTTCATACTTTGTTAATGATCAATTAATAATTTCTAAATGAAGTATAACATTATTTGCAAACCAGTTGTTTAAGAGTTGTCAGTCATTTATAAGACCACTTAGAAAGTGTAAGTAAATGGAGTAAATACAGGTAGTTATAAAGCATTTAGTAGTGGTCAGTTAACTATTTTTGTGAGCTAATCTAAAGTGAGGACTATTCATGCCTTGTAAAGCATTTTTAAAGGCGATTTAAAGACTCGTCAATCTTCTAAACAGTAAAATGTAACAAACACAACGCAGTGATACAGAACATAGAAATATTTAACAGCCTTTAAAAATGCTTTACAAGGCATGACTAGTCCTCACTTTAGATGAGCTCACAAAAATAGTCAACTGACCACTACTAAATGCTTTATAACTACCCAAATTAACCCTTAATTACAGCATTAATACATGTTAATAAAGCATTTATCAACACATTAAGTTACCATCACTATATGTCTGAATAATAAGATGTATGAATGTACATTTAAATAGTTTATTAATCATTTACTTGCTCGCTCTAAGTAATCGTATGAACCACGGACAACTCTTAAATACTGGTTTATAAAAAATGCAATTCTTCATTTAGAAATGATAAATTGATCATTAATAAAGGATGAAAATACAATTATTAAACAAATTATAGATATGCTTTTAAATCAAGAAGAAAGCATTTATAGCTGTATTTATGAACTGCTTATTAATGTCTATTAATGCTTTATGAATGATGAATTAATGGTTTACTCATGCTTAACTAATGATTATTAGCGTGTAGTTATTATAAAGTGTTACCTTACACGTTTCTTCCACTTATGTGACTTATCGGTAGGCCTGGGCGAAAAATCGATTAAATTAATTAGAGTTTTTTGTTGCGGGCGGTAAATCGAGTTTTTGTGTAATGTCACATTTTTGGCTTTCACTCACGTAGCAGCAGTATGGCAAGCGACAACAACAACATGATGGCACACACTTAAACCAAAACAGCATACAGCAAGCGACAACATGGCTCGGGCCGATATTTGCCGTCACTATCCTCGGGTCAGGCCGGGCCCTTGAGAGTGCGGCGCGGGACTAGATTTGATGGCCGAGCGCGGGCGTAATGCATTCACTCTGTGTGTGTGGTTTGGTTTGATTTTTTTTTACTAATCTGCTGCACTACTAGTCGAGTCGCATCCCATCACAAGCATGGAGGACAGACAGCAAGCGTGATCCATAAATACTCACCCTAGGAGAGGATGCTTCGGCAGCCCGTTTGACAGAGGGACCTGCAGGAAACAAAGAGCATGTGTTCATCTCAGTGGGCGAACGACATTTAAGAGTAAGAGTCTGAGAAAGACACTCATACTAGCAGTTTATACTGTATACTCGATCCTCAAAAACAAGTATGTGAACGAGTATGCAACAAAAAAGTTTCAATTAGTTATGTGCTTCTTTATTGGTACTTGACCTCATTTGGTTCCATGTTTAATTCAGCAAGTGGAACACAGTTATACTTTTTCCAGAAAAAAAGCATATTTGTCTATTTAATCCAATTTTGTTATGAAACCCCAGACCCAATTTTCAGAGATTTTAACAGAGGTATGCGTGTTGAACCCCACTGAAGACAATGTTAGCATCTGTTAGATTTAATAACAGGGTTAAAATAGTTACATTTGAGTTTTTTTTCCGCTTTTTTCGTCTTCCGGGTTTAAAATCTACATCACCGGCTGTGACGTGGCCGTGCACTGTGAGTGCGTTGATGACTCATCGGTGTCTCATAATTATTAATGAGACTGAGTTTTCATATCCAATGAGAAGACACTGCCTCTAAATTATTCACGCCACCACGTGGATCGAACGACAGACAAGTCAAACTGTGATATATCGCGTAGTAGATGAGAGAGGAAATCGTGTTTGTTTTCATGGTGCAAAAGTCCAAGTGCGTTGAATACGTTTCCCCGCGATGCTGCCCGGGCTAGACTCTGGCTCTGGACGGTTGTTTGCCATCAACCACGGACACATCTAAACAGTCATGATCTAAACTATAGTGTGTGCCACAAATGACACAGAGAGAGCTGCGACAAGTGGATTATGGTGAACTTCGCCTCGTCAACTCCACAACTAATCCAAGTGGCGTCTTGCGAGTGATGCGGTATCCCGATGACTTTTCTATCCATTCAGAGGTGTGTGTGTGTCTAAAATGAGAGGTCATCCACCTCCGCAGAGCCATCTTTATCATGAGGGTTCAGGGGGCGCGTAGATCTAGGCTATGCACGGAACGATTTTTTAAAGGGGAAAATTAATAATTTTTGTCTAAATAAACCTCTATATATTTTATAATAACATTAAAACTATACGTATACGTCATAAGACTTTAATTTTGCCATTTCCTCACGTTTTAACAATGCTTTTAAGTGACAGTCGATATGTGCATGGGACATTGGCGATGACAGTGATGGCCATACCACACCCACTCCCTTGCATTTATCAAAAAGATTTCATGACCCTTTAACATTTGGATGTCTAATCTGCATAAAACATGATTCATTGCTTCTGGTTCCTTTAAATCACACTGTACACGGAAGGTCAAGCTGAGTGCACTACATTGTGGGATAGAGTAGTCCACACAGTGTGCTTTAGATGTACATTGTGGCAAATATACTAAATGTTTCATAATGTGCATTCGCATGATCTAATATAATGCAGAGTAGTATGGTAGTGCACTATCAGTAAAACACAGTCTGATTATATGTGGAGAAGCTTCCCATCAATAACAGAAACATCGGGTTTGACATTTTAGACATTTGACGTCTAGCAGGAAGAGTTGAGCTCACTGAACGCCTGGAATCTCGCCCTGCTGGAAACACGAGCACGATCGAGCCATGTGACCGTTGTGACGGGGATAAAACGTATGAGTGCAGGAAACTGAAAGTGTCAGCTGAGAGCGAGTCTTTCATAAGCTGCGAGTTATGCGGTCTTGGATTTTTTTGGCGTGCAAATATTATATCTCATATGCATATGCAAAACTTATGCATAAGAGATGGAATCAATAAACAAAGCAACACTAGAACTGTTTGAGGAATCTATTTTAAGGCAAGCCAAAAATATTGTCTCAGATGATACACAAATCTTACATACACTCTTAGTGTGTATGTAAGGTTCTATATAGAATCTTAAAAGGTTCTATCAGCGCTACGTATTTGGAACCTTAAAAAAAGGGTTCCTCTGGGTTCTATTTTGAACCCTGGGGTTCCATACTTGGCCAATAGAACCTTATGGTTCTATATAGAACCATTTTGGAGTTCCATATATGAAGCGGGGGATGGAACCATTTCTGGTTCTAAATAGAACCATTTCTTCTAAGAGTGTATGTATTTTAATTTGCTACCATTGGGTAGACGATGTCTAACGAAGTCTAATCGCTATAAAAACTCTTTTATTCCAAACTAATTTTTTAAAACGCAAGTAGACTGTAGTATTCAAGTCCAGTCTTGGACTTACTGTCTTTATAATGACATGCATAAGATCAGGGCTCGAATTTCGGCGCGGGATTGCGCATAATTCTAATAATTCCCGCAGGTCTCCCATTTACAATGCGGGATATTTCCGCAATCGTAATCCACAAAGATTATAAAATCAAATCATTCTTTTAAAAACTATCTGCCCGACGCAATTTCACAAACAGCGCGAGTGTTCAGCGTTGCCGCGTCTATCTCTTCTCTCAAAATGTCTTGTGGAAGGCAAGCATCAAGGGCTGCCGCGATCGAGTTTAGGAGTCGGGACATGACTTGCACAATCGGGCCAGCAGTGCGTCGTGAATAAAGTTTACCATTTGCACGTCTTTTTAAGTCTTACCAGTTTAACATTCAAGTGATTTTAAACTGGGATGACAATGCGCACATTCATAGAAAATCCGCCTCAAGATCAGATGAGCTGGCCAGTAACAAAAGTAATTTTTCACGGATTATATTGCTTTAACACGCAAAACTGCGTCAATTTCGGTCTTCGTGAGTATAATACTCTAAACATAGTCGGTTTTGTCTTTAATAAGCATAAAACGCACGCCAGCATAACACACAATCCGTGAACTAGCTCTTAAAGTGACAGCAACCATACTGTATGGTGTCGGTCATTAATTTTGTCGTCAAAACAACAAAAGAGAGCTTTAAGTTAAAGGAATCAGGATTAATAGCCTATGTGTTTAATTTATTCAGGATTAAAATAATATCCAGTGTTATTTTCCATTTGATTACTTTATTCAGTTTCTGTCTATGAATACTAGTGTTAGACCTATTCAAAAACGTTTCTCTTTATTTGTATCTTTATTGTATTGTATTTAATTGTGCAACTTTTTTTTATTTAATTGAACAATTTAAATCAAGCTTCGTGTTGTGTAAATTCTTAACAACATTACCCCATTGTAAAAATGCAATGAGTGCAAACATTTAGCGAAGATAAATTTAAGAATTTTGCTTGGCAAAAACAAAATTCAGGCCCTGAAGACTTTTTGGAAGACGTCTTGACTTGGATTCGACAAAGGTGGTCTTGACTACAGCGCTAGTATGTAGTATGCTGCTAGCTTTTAATCATTGCATTGAAATGTGTTATTTTCTTATTATCACATGTTATTGTCTGTATTGTGTTGTATGTGATTGAAGTTGTGCATTGGCCGTGTCATGTAAAGTACTCAAAATATCACAAGATGCAAATTTAAAAGCAGACATTAAAACATTGTGTTGTGGTTTAGGTGGTTGTTTACAGAGTCCATCAAATGATCTCTGTGATATCGACCTCTCGACACGACTTTAGCGTGACGGAGCGGGATCAAATCGGGACAAAATCAAAGGCTGGGATTTAATTTAAAGAGATATGCTCCGTGTGTTTCAGAGTCAAGTGCGGCATTGTGTTTATTTACACATCAACAGCTCAAGAACTGGCTTGATACACTGAACATGCGTGTGTTCGAGTTGCTTTTCGAGTGTTTTTCATGTGCCGACCATCTTAACATACTTCACTATGAGAAGCGCTTTTCAACAAAAGAGAAGCTTTAAGGGCTCCCTGCAGATTTTAAATCAAAATTAACTGATGGTTTAACATCTGAGAATTAATTATGGCAGCCATAATGATTAATAATGTAATTTTACGTTTATACTGTAATATAATTTTTTTTATGTTACACTTAAATATCACAATAGATATATGCTCCGTGCATATGCTCCGATATATTCTTTGAATTATCATACAGTCCGTTTCTCGTCATTCCATTAATATTTATATTATTGACAGTATTACATTTTGTGTGTTTTTTTAATTTATTTATTATTTTTCTTTTTCACTTTATAATTGTATTGTGTGATTGTATTGTTATTGTATTGTTATAATTGTATTGTTTTATTATTTTTTGTTAAAATATGTTCTAATTCTAAAATCTGTTGCTAATGATCATGTTCTGAAGAGGAAAAGGAAATAAAAAGAAATAAAAATTATTCAATAGTACTGTAACATTCCTTGTTTTGTTAAATATTTGTATTTATTAATAATAATAATAATAATAATAATAATAGTTATTACTATTGTTATTTTGATATAAATAGTGCAGCTCTCCAAACAAGGACAGCAAATCTGGAGCTTTAAAAAAATGAAATCAGATTTTATAATTAACAAAAAAAAAAATTCACAATTAAATGGTTTCTGATTGAAAATGAAATGAGGACAGCCATAAATATTAGTATTTAAACTTTAGTCACTGTAAAATAAACCTGTATTTTATAAAATACTCTTTCTATTTTACAGAGAAATATTACAACAGTGGTGTACAGTTTTTGTTAATAATAATAATAATTTTAAATCGCAATTTTTATCAGAAAAAAAACCTCCAGAAAACGTGCAGCTCTACTCTGTTGTGAATCTGTGGGATTGTTTTGTTCCCAAGATGAAAACCCCAAGTCTGATCAACCAGCCACACAATTTGAGGCATCATTCATGATGAATTGAAGTGATTTTCTGAAACGTGCAACCTTGTGTACGAGTAACAGCGGTACTTGTGCAATATTGATGACAGTGTGTACTGAGATCTCCACCAGAGGGCAGTCGTGCGCCTCAGTACCCGTACACAGGCAACACATGCCTCTTCATTCACTTAGTGGGCATCTGGCATCATATCGCTCTGCTGCTGTCGTCCAGCTGTGCATATCCAGTCTATATCAGCAACATGGCTGTATAAATCTGGTTAGACACCACCACTCTTAGAAAAAAAAGGTTCTATATAGAACCTTAAAAGGTTCTATCAGCGCTACGTATTTGGAATCCCTACAAGGTTCTATACAGAAGCCTTTTTAAGGGTTCAATAATAAGAACACTTTAGGGTTCTTTGTAACCAGGAAAAAGGTTCTATATGGAACCTTTTGGGTTCATCCATTTCATATTATTGACAAACATCAAGACCCTAAAATGTATTTATGAATGCATGTGATCACACAATTCAAAATATGGGGGTTAGAAACATTTTATGTAGTTTTTCTCCTCCAAAAATCAGCATGATTAAATGTGATATTAAGTTACTACATCAGTTTAATAAACAATAATTTAATTACAACTACAAAATGTTGCAGAATAATGTAAAATATGAATGAATAATAGCCTATAAAGAAACGTTGTGCCGATCTTTTTTTAGCATAAAAGGTTCTTTGGAGTTGAGTAAAGAACCCTATGCTACATGTATAGTACCCCAATGAACCCTTTTTTCTAAGACTGCAGTCGTGCGTTCAGATGTTGTCTGATGACAGTGTCATTGAAAACAGTGAAATTCACATTTCTTTTTCTTTCACGCACTCAGAAAACCATTTTTCACAATGCCTTCTTCACCTGTGAGCGTTCAAGACCCATAACACAGTGTGTGTGGAAAAATACAGCCTCTCGCTTGAAGGGAAAGATCCCCTTTCCTGCTTAGCTACTAATACAGGGAGCTTTTACAAAGAGTGTCCGCGTTAACCCCGGCTTTCCAGGGTGGATAGACGAGCTTGGCTTGAGTAACTGCATGGCACGAGTCCCTCGCCAAGCCTCGGCAGGGAGGACAGGTGCTAAACAACAGGGCTTCACACCTACAGATCTGGCGCTATTGTGGGCACAGTACCAGGATGTGAGCCACAGTCGTGGTAAATGAACGTGTGGATCTGCGAGCGCTTTGAAACAGGTTTCAGGTTTGTGGAACTCCATCGGAAAGGTTGAGCCGTGGCCCGGATGTGTGTGTGTGGGGCTCGATGAATATTTCACCGCATCCAGAGAGAGCAGTATCCACTTTCACAGCCTGGTCATTGACACCCGCACCCCACAAACATCACAAATCAGGGCTTGCTCCTAGCAAATAACACTAACAGCCAGGTGGCATTAGACCTCATTAAACCAACACCTGGAAAGAGTTCACGCGTCTCATTAGACTTGAGCATGAGTATAAAACAATAGACGTGGACCGTGACACGTTGCTGGCTTTAGACATGTGAAATCGCTGTGGGCGCATTAAACACAGGAACTTCTGGGAATAAACAAAACAGCATCATTTACATCCATTGGTAGGAATGCGTCCCTGCCCACAGTTCTGCCTCGTGTGTTTGCATATGCAAATAATATGTTTTAGGACATCTCGTCATGTTAGAAACATCATGTGTTCGCTGCATATTCATTACAGGTTCAGTTAGAAATAATTACTTTCTGCATGTTAGAAAAGTGTGAATATAATCTGGACTTAAAATTGTCAAAATCTCACCAGAAGTAGTTTATTAGCCCAGTTTTATGAATTTGGACGTACTATTTTCGAGAAATGCAATTTTCAGACGCGGCCGATCTAAAGCTGCCTATTTTCCCCACTATCTTTGACCATTAGCAAAGTAAAGTGGGAAAAAATATGGGGATAAAATGTTTCTGCCCAATGTGACAATGAAGTACAGCTTGGCAATGGCAGCACTGCATCTCCATCAATGAGAAAGTCTAGTTTATTATGCAAAGGTTGTAAGGTTAGCTTGTTTTATGAATTGCAACACTTGCTAAATCTGTCAAACCTAGGCATGTGCCGGTATCAAATTTTCATGCTGCGGTTAATTGATTGAGCTTTTATCACGGTATTCGGTATTATCACGATATTCTTATGAAATTAATGTTTTAATGCTCAAGAATAACAGATGCATTGTGGGTCTCTAAAAAAAACCCAACTTACATCAGAATGTGTAATTGTGATTTTCAAAACATATAACTAAACCGAATTGTTTAAAGTTTAGTGACAACATGTTACAATGTTTACATGGTACAATGACTGGTAGGTTACTGTTTGTATTATTCAATTAAATTCTTGGATTTGATTTCAGTCTTAATTCAATATTGACTGTTTTGGATAAATATTAGGTAGGCCCGAGTCTGTTAATGTTTCTCAAAAAAAAAAAAATCTCACATAATGCTGTAAACATACAGAGAGAAATTAAATATATTTAATTTTATTATATATAATAAATATATTATATTTACATTTAATTAATATATTTAATATATAATAATATAACTTTTTAATATATTATATTTAATATATATTTAATATAATATATAATATATTTATATTCAATTATAAAAAACAGAGAATAATTAAATATTTAGCAAAATACTCCTTGCTATTTTTTTCCTATTCAACTAATTTGCTGGTCATTAAATGGCTTTCCTGAGGTAAATGTAACGTTTTGCGACACAACTGTTCTCCTGCAGTGTTACTGACCTCTTTCCGTGTTTGAAAACACTCATTGATCGTTATTATGTACAAGTAAATATACCTTTCGGTAAGTTGTACTGTATCTTTAAATAAAAACGAAAGTAACATGATCGGTTTACTTGAACTGAGGAGCAACGATCTGTGATCAGAACCTAAATGCTGATTTATCAATAACTATCAATTTATCAACAACAATTTTAATATCAAAAGTAACCTGCTCTGTCTAGTCTGTCGGTGTCAGTGTCCTCTTTGCCCTGTGATTTTTCTCTGTGGGAGAGCGTGTGAAAAGTGTCAAATGCGTTAAGCGCCTTTCAGACAGGACGCGGAATGCGCAACGCTGCCCGCTTGATTCAACGCTGCCCTTCAGATACAACGCGATTTGCCATTTTACAAATAAAAAGTTGAACTATTTTGTACTTTAACCACGGCGTGTGTTGATCGATGCAGGTGGACGCAGCAACAAAACATCCCTGCGCGCGTATTCCGTGTCCTGTCTGAAAGTCTCAAGCTTGAGTCTCAAGCTGAATGCGTGAGAGTTGGCAGCCCTGCGGGGATAAATCGCCGGGAGCGTTCCGCCATGCTTCTACTCCATGTGAGGAATGTTTACATTAGACTAGTGCGCACTGTCGCATGCACACAGTGCTTATACATGTGGGGATTGTTTACATCAGAGTGCGTGCGTGTTTTGCGCAGCACGCAGTGTTTGAACGGTAGATGGAAAATAAGCTAATGCGCGCTCTAAAAGTCTAAATTCAAATCTATTATTTTTCATGGTATTTTGAAGAGCCCGCGATAACAATATCGTGCATATTCATTACCGCGATTTATCGCATTACCGAATACCGGCACATGTCTGGTCAAACCTAAGCCCATTTCCACTACTTTTTAAACTAAATTAATTTGGGAAAGGGAAAATATAGAAAAACTATATTTCAATGCTTTTGTGTTCTCTCACAATTATATAGTCGAGTAGTTTAAATTGGCACATTTAAAAGCGCTATTAAATCGTTTGAGAGCGGTAGACTACTGTATATGACGCATCTTGTCGGGAAATATAAAACGAATGTTTAAAAAAAACTATTATTTAGGTTACCATTATTTACTGATATTTATTTAATGTTTTACTGTAGTGTTAAAATGGGAGTGATTTCGTATTGATCCTCGGATTTTCGCTGTAAACATAGTCAAGAAATATGGTGTGTTAATATTGAGTTCAACTGATGCGTGGTCACGTGTCACAGGTCTGTAGGTGTGTATTTACATCGGCCATTTTACTACAGATGCAAAATGTGTCCAATCTTTTTATAATGCAGTTTTGAGTCTTGGCTTCAAACAAGTGCTTCATAATGTGAAGCTGGTTTTGCTCATATGTCAGAATTATCATTTATTTATTATAATTAATCTTATCTTTGGGTTTGCAGCTTTTAAGTCGCAGATGCTGGAAGTTTCTTTAATTTTTTTAAAATTAAATATTTATGCATATATTACATAACATAACCACATAGATGTTACTAGTAGATGCTTATGTAATAAATACATTAAGGAGTTGAATTTCCAGTAAAAATAAGTGAATTGCATTACTCCCACTCCCATAACAATCTGTAATATGATCTGTCAAACAACGACTCTGTCTCATGAGGTCACAATAAACTGTGGGATTGAATGGGTAGATTTTGTTTGTCTCTCGGGTGACACTCGTCTATGTGAGCAGTTTGGATTTAGCTTTGCTCCACCGGCAATCCTCTTTAAAGTGATCCTGATCCTCTGATCCACTCAGACACAAGAACTGTGACTGTAGCTTTCCTGTGGCTCAAACAGTAGAGCTTTAGCGCTTGCAACGCCAAGGTCATGGGTTCAATTCCCAGATAACATTGAAAAGCAAGTGTGGACATTGAAAAGCAACGCAAGTTAGGTATACCTATATACCCACACCTATACCTGAGAGGACTTCAAATGTTCTGAGCTAAATTAAATGAACACAGCCTACCCTATTTAACAACAGCATTTAGAGCTTAAACAGACTTTTTGATGCTTGCCAATGGAAACTCACAGCCATGATGCTGTGTGTCCTGGGAGGTTATTTACACCCTCTCACCACAGTTCAATGCAAGTAAATGGGATTTTTTTTGCCTATTTTAATCGCCTGCGTGACGACAAACAAAGATCAACCATAATCTGAACAGACTCTATGAGCCTAGAGTGATGAGAATACAACCCAAAAGCAGCATTCAGTGTGTGTATAGTGGAAGATGAAGAAGACTGACCGAGACTGAGTTTTCAGAGTGTGGGGTGTATGTCTGCATCAGGCTCTTGGTGGAGTTCCTCCTGGCGGGCGGGTCGCTGTAGTCCGCTGGAGGCAGAACCATCATGTAGTCCTCTGGGTCCTGGTGCATGAGGTTGGCCACGCTCTTACTGCGCACCGGAGGGTTTCCAACAATACTGCAACAAACAATCAAGTCACCATCAGAACACTGATCATAACCTTTATCCTTCTCCATTTATTAGTACTCTAACAAATAATGTATAGTTACTGTAGAGTTCAATGTTATAAGTTTTGGGTGGTATTAAGGGAAATCTAGTGGCCAAGAGAGCTCAATGCGCTGCAACTGAAGAAAACATGAATAAAAAAAAAACACCAGCAAAGAAAGAAAACATCATCAGTTTGACAACGTACTGCAAATATACTCACAATGCAACTAAATACAGAAACGCACTGCAAATACTCACATGCAATCAGGATGTTCAAATTTGCAGCGTGTATGGTTGCATTGTGAGTATTTGCAGCATGTTTTCTGTATTCAGTTGCGTTGTGAGTATTTGCAGTGTGTTTGGTTGTGTTGAGTATTTGCAGTGTGTTTGTTTGGTTGTGTTGTGAGTATTTGCAGTGTGTTTGGTTGTGTTGTGAGTATTTGTAGTGTGTTTGTTTGGTTGTGTTGCAAGTATTTGCAGTGTGTTTGTTTGGTTGTGTTGTGAGCATTTGCAGTGTGTTTGTTTGTTTGGTTGTGTTGTGAGCATTTGCAGTGTGTTTGTTTGTTTGGTTGTGTTGAGTATTTGCAGTGTGTTTGTTTGGTTGTGTTGCGAGTATTTGCAGTGTGTTTGTTTGGTTGTGTTGCGAGTATTTGCAGTGTGTTTGTTTGTTTGGTTGTGTTGAGTATTTGCAGTGTGTTTGTTTGGTTGTGTTGCGAGTATTTGCAGTGTGTTTGTTTGGTTGTGTTGAGTATTTGCAGTGTGTTTGTTTGGTTGTGTTGCGAGTATTTGCAGTGTGTTTGTTTGGTTGTGTTGCGAGTATTTGCAGTGTGTTTGTTTGTTTGGTTGTGTTGCGAGTATTTGCAGTGTGTTTGTTTGGTTGTGTTGAGTATTTGCAGTGTGTTTGGTTGTGTTGTGAGTATTTGCAGTGTGTTTGTTTGGTTGTGTTGTGAGTATTTGCAGTGTGTTTGTTTGGTTGTGTTGTGAGTATTTGCAGTGTGTTTGGTTGTGTTGTGAGTATTTGCAGTGTGTTTGTTTGGTTGTGTTGCAAGTATTTGCAGTGTGTTTGTTTGGTTGTGTTGAGTATTTGCAGTGTGTTTGGTTGGTTGGTTGTGTTGCGAGTATTTGCAGTGTGTTTGGTTGTGTTGTGAGTATTTGCAGTGTGTTTGTTTGGTTGTGTTGCGAGTATTTGCAGTGTGTTTGTTTGGTTGTGTTGTGAGTATTTGCAGTGTGTTTGGTTGTGTTGTGAGTATTTGCAGTGTGTTTGTTTGGTTGTGTTGTGAGTATTTGCAGTGTGTTTGTTTGGTTGTGTTGTGAGTATTTGCAGTGTGTTTGGTTGTGTTGTGAGTATTTGCAGTGTGTTTGTTTGGTTGTGTTGCAAGTATTTGCAGTGTGTTTGGTTGTGTTGAGTATTTGCAGTGTGTTTGGTTGGTTGTGTTGCGAGTATTTGCAGTGTGTTTGGTTGTGTTGTGAGTATTTGCAGTGTGTTTGTTTGGTTGTGTTGCGAGTATTTGCAGTGTGTTTGTTTGGTTGTGTTGCGAGTATTTGCAGTGTGTTTGTTTGGTTGTGTTGTGAGTATTTGCAGTCTGTTAATTTGGTTGCCGTCACAAAGTGTATATATAAACAAAATATACACAAAAAGGGACACCACAGTTGCATGCTCCCTGTTGACTCGACTTCAAGCAAACATCAGCTGAGGTAGATCTGACCTCACACACACACACACACACACACACACACACACACACACACACACACACACAGTGAATAACATCAGTGGGAAAGAGCACAAGGGATTAGAAGTCTTATAAAGCATGCCTGGGTCAGTCTGGGTAAGCTTATTTCCAGTGTTTCACTCTCTGCTGACAGCATGACAGTCACAGAGTGTGGGAAATGTGCAGCTAATCAAATAATTGAACCAAAAAACAAAAAAATTAAATTCTATCATCAGTTACTCATCCTCAAGTTGTTCCAAACCTGTAGAACAATGTTGGTAATCAAACAGTTTCGGTTCCCATTGGCTTCCATTATATTTTTTGGGCCATTCGATGGAAGTCAATGGGAACCGAAACTGTTTGATTACCAACATTGTTCAAAATATATTCCTTTGTTTTTGGAACAACATCAAGGTGAGTAAATTACATATTACAAATTAAAGTTTTTTTTCAATGCTATCCATGCTATTAAAACATTGCTCTGTTTATTTGAGCCAGCCACAGCAATATTGCATTGACTGTTCAAGTGGATAGGATAAAATAATTAAATCACTAAAATCCACTAAAAATAACTCACTGCGAGCCGTTTATGATGAAACTGCATGCATCATCACCCTGATGATGCATGTCCACAGAGAAAACCATCTTTCAGAGAGCGAGCAAGTACAAGTAAATAGGTAAGACTTAAAAAGACATGCAAGTGATAAACTTTGGTGACGATGCAACACTGATGGAGAGAGAGAGAGAGAGAGAGAGAGAGAGAGAGAGAGAGAGAGAGAGAGAGAGAGAGAGAGAGAGAGAGAGAGAGGCAGCACGGCTGAAATTGTTTGTGAAATTGTAGCTACTTCGTTTTGCTTTGTAGACAGAGTCTGGAATAGCAAAACTGAAAAGTGTTTTCTTTCTCGCGGTGGGCACTTGTCTAAAGTATAAAATCATTGGTTACCCGTAAGCCATACGTTTACCCGCAAACATTCAGGCTTGTGAAAAAGTTTAACAAACACTCTTCTTGTTCAGGATTCAGTTTGCAAATTGCATCCCGTATCTTCATAGACCTAAGATACAATCTTAATCTCCCTCCTGTTTGAACTCAAAATGAACAAATCTTTTCCTGAGTCAATTCGTTCATTTTGTTCATTGAATGAACCAAATGACACTAAAAAAGATGCGTTCATTTTGATAAACGAGTTCGAACAGGAGAGTCACGAACGCTCATCACAGAACAGAGCAAGGCGACCATTTGAGCTTATAAAACTTAAACTTTGTTATTTATTTATTAAATGAGCGATCATTTCGCTTGATAAGACCCTTATTCATCGTCTGGTGTCGTTTAAAGCCCTTCTTTTGGACCTTGAACCGTTTGGTTCCCATTGAAGTCCATTATATGGAGAAAAATGCTGGATTGTTTTCATCAAAAACCTACATTTCTTTTCGACTGAAGAAAGAAAGTCATGGACATCTTGGATGACATGGGGAGAGTAAATTATCAGCAAAAGTTTTTTTTAAAAGTGAACTACTCCTTTAAAACGAATACGATCTCCATCCACACCAGCGTTTTATCTGCGTATTAGAATTGATCTCCGTCCACATTAAAATGACTGAAAACGTGGATCACGTGACCATTCACCAACACTGGGCATGCGCATGCCAGTGTAAACGGGTCATGTGATGGGTGGCTGACGAATCAGGGAAGGACACGTCATGACTGATGACACCCAATCATAGCGCCGAGCGCCAGCCTCTCCGTCATCGTTTCTAGAGTCCTCTGTTTTGTCCCGTCTTCACTAAAACGCCCTCCGGAGATACAGCATTTCTAAATTTCTCCGTTTTAGGTCTTCGTTTTTTCCGTTTTAGTCTGGACGGGAGGTGCAAACGTAGCAAAAGGTCTCCGTTTTTAAACGAAAACGCAGTAGTGTGGACGGGGCCTCAGACTGAAATTGAGCGGAAGTACGAAGGCTAATGAAAGTTTTAAAATGACTGATCTGAATTTATAATCTGTGTGAATGAATTTACTCATACAACATACAAGCTAAAGTGAATGAATGTTTGCGGGAATTTCCTACATTATAAGTATATAATGATTCAAATGATTCATTATAATGATTCAAATTATGTACAATACCCGCGCCGAAATTCGAGCCCTAAATGGATATGGGGAGTGTTCAGGAAACCTGTTTGAAAACACACACCCCATTTTTTTTTTTTTTGGTCAAGCTTCTTTCCCGCTTTTTGTTGATCCACGCAATACAGAAAGAATCTAACATCTGAGGATGTGGTTTTTGAGACAATTGCTGTAAAGTCTTAAAATAGTGCTTGACTGCTGTGAAGCTTGTGTTTCCTTCTCTTCCGAGGCGCAGCGATCAGTATCAGAGCTAATCAGGACAACAAAGAACAGTGTTCGTGTGTGTGTGGTATCTGATTACCTGTTATTTACTGCTGGCTCTGTGAATGCACGACAGTAAGATGATGGAAACCAGCCCCGCCTGTATAAAACACACACAGACAGACGGCATAAATCACTAACATGCAAAAAAAGCATGAATGCTTTCATCTGTTATACATGTTATAAATCTTCAGCAAACACAGTGTGGAAAATGTTGTGACATACAACACTGAGGGAAGCGTTTTTAAAGGAATTTGAACATGGAAAGTTGTGAACATGTGAAAGTGTGGCGGTGTGAGGTCATCAAATGCACATAGCCTCTCATTACTTCAAACACGATGGCAGTGTTTGTCTTGGTGTGAGCGTTCACCTCAGGACTTTATGCCCTTATAATCTGCAGGAATGTAAATATAGATAGGAAACTCAATGACTAGAATGAGTCCACCCCTGAAAGGCACGGGAAAAGACAAATAGTTTTTTTATGTAAACTCTGAACACACAGCTTTAAAAACACTCCCCTCTGATCAAAGTGTTCAGCAGAGACTCTGAAAAAAGCATTTGTTTTATGTTATTTCTGATACATCAGGCTTTCGTGGCTCATATTGTAAGATGTAGTGAGAATATGAAGCGCAAACTTGAGAGTATAAAACACCTCGCTCTTATTCAGAGGCCTAAACTGAGCAGACATTTGCAATTTGGTGCAGTTTCTGATATTTATACGCCAAAAAGTAAGATAAAAGATTGTGAGGAAAATCACTGAGATCTTTATACTGCCCTACAAAGCAAAAAGGCAGTAACTGCATTTTTGCTCAAACATTTGTTATTATCATTTTCATGACTTTCAAGGCATCCTTTGACTCAATTCAAAACATCTTATCTCAAATGTGTGTCATTCTGCAGAAAAATGCTAGTCGTTTGTTGAGTAACTGCAAAAAGCCCGAGTTATAGTCATTTTTATCAGTTCTGCACTCTGCGTAGTTACTGCCTTTTTGCTTTATAGGGCAGTATAGTGGATCAGTATTTCAGATCCTTATTTAAAATGCATATAAATATTAGTTGTCACTATCTTTCAAACTTAGTGAGATGATTATAAATGCTTAGTTTTATGATCAGAGCTCTGTAGTTTTAAAATATATAATGGAATTAAATGATGATCGAGAGATGGACGGATAAGCCTGAAGGATCATATCTGATGCATTTTAACGTGATTTTATAACTAACGATATAACAGTTAAGTCTATTTTATAAAAAAAATCAGTAAAGATTTCACAGCGGCAATACGTGTGAACCACGACCTAAAGAGGAATGCATTTACAATTACACTAAAAGGCAAGGCAAGGCAAGTTTATATATATAGCACATTTCATACACAGTGGCAATTCAAAGTGCTTTACATGGAAGAAATTAAAATAATCAAAAGAAATCAGAATAATTAAAACAGAATAATCAGAATAATAGATGACAGAAAAAATGATCAGAGAAGCAATTTAAGCTCAGTTTAAAAAAAAACCTTTTGCTGATAATTTACTCACCGCCATATCATCAAAATAAACAAATCTTTTTTCGAGTCATTTGGTTCATTCAACGAACGAAATGACTCGAAAAAAGATTCGTTCATTTTGATGAACGAGTTCGAACAGGAGAGTCACGAACGCGGTAATTTATTATTACCTCAATAAATTTAAGGTCATTCCTATTTTATTTGTATACATTTTAATCATTAACTTTAAAAGCACACTCTTTTTACCACTAAAATAACAGTCAAGGGTAAAAAAAAAATGAATTCCCAAAAATTCGAACGGAAAAAACGGAATTTGGGAAAAAATAAAACGGATTTCATAGGGCCCAATATATTCTTCATTACAACAACGGTCACAATCTCTTCAGTTTAAACCAAACTTTTATTTTGAGAGGTTGCCGTTTTGCAGTTTAATATTCACAGACATGAGTGAATATTAGTGCTAATTAATTATTGATAAAAATGCATGAAATTCCATGTTATACAGAAATCAATGGGCCCTACTTTTCTGTTAGTTTTAAGGTCATCTACATGCTAGTATACTCCTTAATGTTGACTAAACTCTCTGTCAGGAGTTGCATTCAATAGAACTAAATTGTCATATTTCTTACAAAGCCAATCTCTCCACTGATTCCCTTGTGTAAAGCTTGTTAATATCTATCTATCTGTGGCAGTGAACATCAGACCCGAGGAGCCTGTGAAGGAGCCGTGATGCAGTGAACTGAAGACGTGAGCCGGAAAGTTTCACCAGTGATTTTAAGTCTGGGCATTTAAGAACACGAACAGACATTTTAATTGACCTGGCAAATGTATTGTATTATTAATAAGAACCGTCAATCAGTCGGACGTTTTCTATAAATAGAAGCACTCAGTCACTGTATGAACAGGTCGTAGTAGTGCTTTAAAACGCCTCATATAGCAAATGGTGTAATTTGGCACATATTAATTGGTTGCTAGGTGACAAGTCTGACTTCATGAATCGCTCCCTATAGGGTTCATACAAGTTTGCAGAACAACACCAACATATATAAACAACAAAGTGAGTCACCGATCAATGAGTAAATGACTGAATAATCCCTTTAACTGTGAAGATTCCCAGGTATTGGCTAATAACATTTGCAAAACAAAGTGAAATGCCTAAGGCCGGAGACACACTGGCTGCGTGGCGTGAGTGTGGCGTTTCTGTTGCGTGTCAGCTGGCGGCTGCGTCACGTTTTCTGTGTCTATGCACACCAGAGACGTGTCTGACGCGGCACTGCTGATGCTAGGTGACAGTCTACATTTGGATTAGCGGTGTGTTGCTCTTGCCTTTAATTTAGACAACAATTTCAACTCTTATCACACATCTCCCAAAATCTGAAAAATAGGGAAGTGGGCTGTCTGTTTATTTCAGTTACATTTACAAATTTTGTGTAGCTTTAAAGAGCCTATATTTAGCCTGATAGTGGACCGTCACTCAGAAGACACAATATGTTGTTAACTTGTTATTGTAGCCTAAACTTGTTATTGTTAACTTGTTATTGTAACCCTTTTATCCTTCATGTAATCACATTGAGCATAAGAAAAAAAAAAGATATTTTACTCATATGTAATGGTACAGTATGACCTCTGTAGGGTTGGGAATCGTGAGAAATTTTCCGGTTCCGGTTCCGATTCCGGTTCCGCCAAACGATTCCGGTTCCGGTTCCCATTCCCATTCAATTAAAAATATTAGTAAGAGAAAAATCCACAATCCTTTTTGTGTTTATTTCTTATAGTACTTGACAAATTAGTTTAACAGACTGGTAATGTAAACAAACTCAAAATATTATTAAGCAATCTTTGCAAAAAAAAAAAAATTATATATATATATATATATATATATATATATATATATATATATATATATAAAGGAAATTAACAAATTCTGCATTCTCTATAATAATTTAGACCTCTCCTTTATTGTATCTCCAACAGTGAAGAATACCCTCTCAGAAGGAGTAGAATATGCTTTAACACACATATGTGTGTAGAACAGATTATTTTTTAAAACGGTTTGAATGATTGATTCATAAAGACGTTACTTATTTCATTACTGGATAAATCGGCGCTCTAGCAGTTAATAAACAGAACTGCATGCGTCTTGCGGAAGAACATTGTTGCCGGAGCTACTTCTCTCTGTTTATGTCCATGACGAGTCACGCAGGCATTGGGCTACTCCGCAGCAGCTGCGATCCGCCGGCCAGTCTAAACAAGAAGTCCGAGTATTAACGCTTATTACAGGCTTTACGTAGTGATTCAAGATAAGACAAAAACACGGTTTGAAAAAAAAAAAAACATTATGATGCACTCGCTCATTGTATATATTTTGTAAATTCTGAACACAAAAAATATACGGACTGCATCTGTTTTGACCACTACCGTCAATGTTTACTCAAACTATAATCTCACTAATTCTGTAACGGAAATCATTTGAATATGTGAAACAAATAAATATTGAGACTGTGTGATTGTAAAGCAGTTTCATATCGACAACTGCTCTCTCTCTCTCTCTCTCTCAGCGCAAACAGATTTGAATGTAGGCTAGAGAGTGACTCGGCGGTCGGCGCGCGCAGCGTGTGTGTGTCTGTGTGTGACAAATGCAGCGCGTGTGAGAGCAAATCGCAACTTCAGTGGTGAAGTTTTTGTCATTTAGGAATAAGACGGCGTCTTCTACTCCCAGCACTTCGCCCACATGATGATATCGCATCGGCATCAGAACCGTTTTCGGAACCGAAACTTAGGAATTTTGCACGGTTCCGGTATTTTTTCAAAAACACAACCGGTTCTGAAAAAGAACCGGTTCTCGGTTCCCAACCCTAGACCTCTGTAGTGGACACCAGGACTTGATTGTTTAAAAAATAAGGTAACACTTTACAATAAGGTTCATTATTTAACATTAGTTAACATGTACAATATGGGAACAATACTTCTTCAGCATTTATTAATCTTAGTTAATATTAATTCCAACATTTACTAATACGTTATTAAAATCAAAGGTTGTATTAGTTAACATTAGTTAATGGACTGTGAACTAACATGAACGCACAATGAACAGCTGTATTTGTATTAACTAACATTAACAAAGATAAATAAACAGTGTAACTAATGCATTGCTCATCGTTAGTTCATGTTAGTTGATGCATTTACTAATGTTAACTAATGAACCTTATTGTAAAGTGTTACCAAAAATAAAAAAATGACATGAAATTATATATAGGCAAAAATAATGGCAATATTTGAAAATCAATAATTATATTATTATTTGTCTAAATTACCTTGATGTCAAAACCGAGATTTTCAAACATCGAAATGTAATTTATTAATATGTATTCGAGTACAAAAATACATATAAACATCGTTTCCTATTGTTTTTTGCCTGGAAACGCTTCCAAACACGCTCGCGTGTCGTGTGAAAAACAGGCGTCGGTTCTTTTTCTAGCTTGCGCACGTTTTGAGAGGCGCGTGTCACGCAGGCAGTGTGTTATGGGCCTAGCTGAAATTTGGTCGGACAAACATGTATCAGAACAACAGTCCAAAACATACAAAAAAGTAAAAGTTTACAAGGTTTTGGTAACTCTTTATAATAACTACACGCTAATAATCATTAGTTAAGCATGAGTAAACGGTTTATTCATCATTCATAAAGCATTAATAGACATTAATAAGCAGTTTATAAATACAGTTATAAATGCTTTCTTCTTGATTTAAAAGCATATCTATAATTTGTTTAATAATTGTATTTTCATCCTTTATTAATGATCAATTAATCATTTCTAAATGAAGAATTGCATTTTTTATAAGCCAGTTATTTAAGAGTTTTCAGCTTTATTAACATGTGTTTCTGCTGCAATTCAGGGTTAGGTAGTTATAAAGCATTTAGTAGTGGTCAGTTAACTATGTTTGTGAGCTCATCTAAATAAAGCATTTATAAAGGAGATTTAAAGGCTGTTAAATATTTCTATGTTCTGTATCACTGTGTTGTGTTTTGTTACATTTGACTGTTTAGAAGATTGATGCACCTTTATAAATGCTTTACAAGGCATGACTAGTCCTCACTTTAGATGAGCTCACAAAATAGTTGACTGACCACTACTAAATGCTTTATAACTACCTGTATTTACTTACACTTTCTAAGTGATCTTATGAATGACTGACAACACTTAAAGAACTGGTTTGTAAATAATACTATACTTCATTTAGAAATTATTAATTGATCATTAACAATGTATCAAAATACTATTTTTAAACGCATTATAAATCAAGTAAAAAAGCATTTATAGTGTTATTAACTCTTTCCCCGCCAAACACGGAATTTTCCGTGTTTAATGAAAAAACGCATCTGCGCCAAAAACACGGAATTTTCCGGTTATCCGTGTTTTAGGTGGTATACGGTAAGGAAGACCCGCGCGCATGTCCTGAATGTGCCTGCAATCGTCTCAAACAGTGGAGTAGTGAGAATGTATCAGACAGACAATGCAGAGGTATATGGCTGAAGTACTGGAGGTTAATGGACTCGGAGTCCGATCACTCTTTATTTGATAATTCTGAATCTGATCGGGACGAAGTAGTCAGTGAGAGAGATGCACATGTTGTCACAGAAAGTTCTAGCCATGGACGTGCCGCAGATAGATCGTATAATATTATGACACTATAATATGTATGTGTGTGTGCAGGCATTTATGTGTGGCTGTCTAAATATGAAGGTGTAATTGTCAAATTATTTCTCTCTTTGTGCACATTTACCACATTGTAATATGTATTTGTGTGTGTGTGTGTGTGTGTGTGTGTGTGTCTAGGCCTGTTTATTGTAATTCCAATTATTCATTATTCACAGGTAGAACACAGAGAGGCAGAGGCAGACGTTTTATTGCAAAAGTTTCCCTTACATCCTGGGAAATTTGATATATTTTACATTTATTTATGTTTTTAATTTATTTTGGAAAGTTTTATATATGAAGGAAACAACATCTGAATGTATTCTGCTTTTAAATGCACTTGTTTGATAAAAATACCCTTTTCTCAGTTTTTTGTCCAAAATGTTGTGTTTTTGACAAAACCTACCTCTGTTCAAGAGGCAATAAAAAAAGAACAAATGAAGATAAAATAAAAACGTTTTTTTTTTTGCCTAAAAGCAGAGGCTCAGATCTTTATTTTTATATATGTCATCTTCATATAGTCATGGAAGAAAATATTCAGCGGGGCATTCAAATTTAGCGAAAATCGTCAAAAACCCTGGCGGTGGCTGGCAACTTTTTTTAAAACGCTGGCGGGGAAAGAGTTAATAAACTGCTTATTAATGTCTATTAACGCTTTATAAATTATGAATTAACTGTTTACTCATTCTTAGCAAAGGATTAATAGCATGCCGTTATTATAAAGTGTTACAACATGTATCAGAACAACTGTCCAAAACACACAAAAAAGTAAAAGTTTACAAGGTTTTCAATCGAGCGTCTCAAAGAGATTAAAAACATTAATGTTTGGGATTTACTCCACAAGACTGTAAATTCAAGAGACGGACAGTTTACTCGCAAACATGAGGTCCAGTTACCTTGTGAAAGCGAACCGAACCAAGAAGAAAACGCAATATTGAAAACAGGTTTAATCCCCGTTTCGGTCAAAAAACGCCCTAAGAGCTGAAATTGCAGAAAGACCGAACGCATTTAAAGGAAAGTCAATTTGTGAAGTCTGAATTGTATTTGCACCACTTTGTCTTCGTCCTGAAAGTTTATTATCTCCATTCCAACTTGACTCTGGCGGCTCTGAACACACCCTGTCTGTTTCTCCATCTGGTAGCATCCTCTCAAACCAACAACATCAGTTTTTGGCAGGACTGCTGGCGTGCTCGGATCGTTTTCTCTGCCATAAGTGTGTTACTCTGATTACGTCTCCTCCACCTGCTGAAAGTCCGCAGGTCCGTGGGGAGATCTCAGATAAGCTGCAGCCCCGTCTGCTGTCTCTAACAGGGTTTCACGTGGCACTGATTGACACACAAGCGGACTGGTTTTCTTCTTCACAGCTGGTCTGCAGACTGCCAGCACAGCTGTGTACACAGGAGGTCTTTCCAGCGCCTGAGCCACTTCTGCACATCTCAGCTGGACTGACTGGATGATGTTCACAAGCCAAACTTCACCACTGCCACATCGTTCTTAAAAACACATGGTTCGTAAGGGCAAAAATCTGCCAAATGTCTTCTTTAAAGCAAGACCAATCTTTTGTCTATATTCCAAAGCATTCTTGAATTACAACCATTTAAGTTCGAAATGTGCATTTTCTTGTATATTCAAAAAGGCAGGTGACGCTTCAAAGAGTTAAACGATATAAATACAAGTAACATTTGGTAATAATAAATAAACCAATATAAAATAAAAATGGTAACACTTTATGGTAAGGGTACATGAATTATCATGAATTCATGTATAAGTTAATGCATTCATTCATGCATTAATATCTCATTAATCATCAGGAACTAACACAAGTTCAACTTTTTCATTCATGACTTCATGAATGAACAACACCTTAATTAAAACATTAACTAAGATGAGCACATCATCATGAATTATGATTTATTACGCATGATCATGATGTTTTCTTTGTTCACAGTTATGCCACCATTAATAGCACATTGTTCATCAGTGTTTCAAAGGACCTAGTCACCACTTTAGTTAAGGGGCCACACACATGATGAAGTCATTGATAGATAATGCTTAGTTAATGATGACTACTGTATTTGATATACAGAATGTGTGTGCTATGAGCTGTGATTGGTAGAGGTGTGCAAAAAAATCGATTCACATTTGAATCTCGATTCAATCTTTACCGATTCAGAATCGATTCATAGAATTCCAAAAATCGATTCATATATATAGGCTATATTTTTTAATGGCGTGCAGGGGCGGAGTGGCAAACGGGTGAGTCGGGACTTTTACCGGTGGTCCGGTAGTGTTTCTATGGTTTCGAGGCTGCGAGGGCCGGTCTGATAAATAGTCATTGCAAGTTCTTGCTGCCCGCTGGTCAAACTGTGCAGCCACTCTGCTCAACCCGTAAATAAATGCATCGATCCGCAGATCTGTTTGAGTTCTGTAGATCTTTTGCCAAGCGTGTCAGAGGTTACGGGTTCTAAACCGCACTCGTATAGTTTTTTCTCTCTCTCATCAAAACCGAATATGTTCATCACATTTGTGTGCATTTTATTTTGTGATTTCACCGGAGTCTCCACAACGGCGATAGATTGAAGCGCGCGTCCGAGAGAAAACTGCGTGAGCCACAGAGAACACTGTATCCATTACACTGATCGCAGCGGACACAAGCGCTCAGCTTGACTTCAAAAACAACAGGTCTCTTATTTAATAGCGAACTAAATGAATGCTCTGCTAGTTAACTGGAGATACCCGCAAATTACGCGCCTATGAACGACTTCACTGGATGTAAACAAATCAATCTAACCATAGATGTTACCAGTAGCGGTGGCTTTTTTAAATCTATTTAAAATATTTTCGCAAGGGTTCTGAAATTAGTATATATTTTTAGGAAGTTCAATGTGCCCAGTCGAGTTCACATTTCAACAGTCAACCTGGTAGCTGAAGAAGGCCTACTCCTTAAACCACATTTAGCATAATTGTTTGTTTGATCTGACTATAGCACTTTAAAGCTAAATGTAAAAGCTTTTTATTTAAGTTTTATTTTAAACTTGAATTAAATGTATTTAAAAGCTGGCCAAAGCTTCGCACTTTTTAGTTGCAAAAGTTTTTATTTTTGTATGAAGACATATAAAGTAATATCAAACTTTTCTTTTAAATTATGTCTACTGCAATCAATCACATAGGAAAAAGTAAACTACATTTATGTAGACCTGCGAATCGTTTTTTGAATCGAGAATCGATTTTGAATCGAATCTCGAGACAAAAAAAATCGGTATCAAATCGAATCGTGACATTTTCTGAATCGTGCACCCCTAGTGATTGGTCTATTATGGTGTCTGTCCAATAGTCATCATTAACTAAGCATTAATCTATTAATGACTTCATCATGTGTGTGGCCCCTCAACTAAAGTGGTGACTAGGTCACTGACCTAGACAAAGAACAAAGAAAACATCATGATCATGCGTAATAAATCATAATTCATGGTGATGTGCATATCTTAGTTAATGTTTTAATTAAGGTGTTGTTCATTCATGAAGTCATGAATGAAAAACGTTGAACTTGTGTTAGTTCCTGATGATTCATGAGAAATAATGCATGAATGAATGCATTAATTTATACATGAATTCATGATAACTCATGTACCCTTACCGTAAAGTGTTACCATACAAATAATATCAAATAAAACAATATTGTATCAAACAATTTATTAAAGGGGTGATGAACTGAGAAATCAAATTTTCCTTGAGCTTTTGACATCTAAGAGGTCATCATATTATAAGAATATCCTGTAAGTTTCAGAACTGAAAACGTCCTTGTTAGTCCAATAAAAGCTTTTATTGACACCAGGCTCAGCAAACGACTCGTTTTTCAAAGTGGGGAACTATGACGTCAAAGAGGATAAAACACCACCCCCGCAGAAGAAGATCAACACGGCCGGTTTAGCCCCGCCCACCGATTTGCGCATTAAACGCATAGCTAAATAACATAGATGCCTACCTCGTGATGACAAACCGGATCGTTCTACCGAGCAATACAGAATATTGTGCAGTGCCTGGTTGTGGAAGAAGACAGTCGCTGCATAAGCTTCCTCTGGATTCCAATAGGACTTCATGGATAAACTTTATTTTTAATAACGTTCCAGTTGATGAGATAAAACATCGTCGTCTGTTCGCTTCATTTCACTGAGGATTGTTTTGTGAACAAGACTGGATTTGCAAACCGATTAAGATTAAAGAACCGGTGCTGTGCCGTCTATATTGGATCTGACAGGAATTGTGCAACACACGGACTCTGGGTCGAACATGTATGGGCGAATCATTCTGGTTGCCATTTTACAACATTGGACGTTTTCAAAACAATTTCCCCCACGTACACCGACGGGTGAGTTGAAACTGTTCATAACCAAAGGACCATCAGCCGCACAAATCTATTGTTACAGTCATAATATCTTCAGAGGTAATAAATTTATAAATCTGCAAGTCATTGTAAATATATGAAAGGACAGACATTTGAGTAAATTACACACTTATGTGTAAACGGGGGTAGTAGAAAACTTCGGTTTTTGTTTCCATCAATCTTCATGTTGAACTGTTTTATGTGCTTACTGTATCCACTTATTACTGTATCCACGTATTATTATGGAAGCACGTTCATGAACAATACAAGTTATTACTTCGTATAGGATCCTGTTTGAGCACTAGACCAGACCGGAGATCTCTCCAGTTGTTGAATGTTGAACTTGACTCATGTCTTATTCCAACGCCTGGCACTAGACAAAAGTTTTATTTTTTTTGTCTTACGTGGATTTTCCTTGGGGTTTAGAATGAACTTTGAATCCATCTTCTACTTTTGTCAAAAGTTGACTAAATTTTCGAGTTGTCGTCGCTGATACGGAGAATGGCGGCGAATACACAAACCTGTCAGACATCACCAAGTGAGCGTGAACGCGCATGATGTCACGCCCAGTCTCAAACTCCGTCCCGAATCCCTCTTATTTATTTCAACGTACAAGATTATAGAGGCAATCGCAGTGATCAGAGAAGGGCTCATTCAGCCCATCAGGCAATTGTTTAAGCATGTATGGGTTAGAAAAACGGGTATTTTAAACATGAAATGTTGCACAATGCACCTTTAAAGCCATTAGACTCCATTAGAGTCATTACAAAAAACAGACACATTCTCGTTAAACCAGATCTCCAGAATGCTCTATAAACGAGAGCAGTGTCACTCACTGTCTGGTGTGCTGCAGCTCCCCGTACAGCCAGCCGTCCCTCTCGTCGGGAATCAGCAGGATGATGATGTCTCCTTCTTCAAAGCTCAGCAGCGTCTGGTTGTTTCCAGACTTGTGGGGGAAAATGGTGCGCACTTTGGGTCTTTTGTCCGGGAGATTGAGGCCAGCGGCCATCGACACAGACCTGGACAACCCATTGTCCTCGTTGTGGTAGTCTAGATGGGGAAAAAAGCGTCCTCAAAGCTTTACATTTGATTATAGACGCTCACAATTCGGCATAGTTCTTTCAATTGAATTGCTCAATTATGAATTTGAACAGTATATGCAGTATAATTAACTGCTTTTTATTGTGAATTTCAAGTGATTAGGGAAATCAGGGAAAGTGACTGAACTGTAAAAAGCATTGTTGTCATTGTGAACTAAATCCAAAACTACGACAATTTAAAAAAAGTTTGTTAATTGAAATAAAGCTGAAATAAAACAAAATATGAATGTTAGATTTTTTTTATCTAAATTTAAACATTCGAATTAAAACAAATATTTAGATTTAAACACTTCTCTAAAATGTACTGTTACTGGTTATTATTGATGATCACTTTATGATGTTAACTGGTATTAAAATTACATTGACTTTTAGCAAGATTTTTAAAAAGAGCCACATTCCCAACAACCGTAGCCTAAAACAATAAACCGTAATGCATTTTTCCTTGCCTACACAAATGAAAATGTAAAAAAGTTAGAGGCGGATTCATGCAGAGTTAGATCAGGAATGTGTTTTAGGAAAGTAATCTCGTGGTGATTTTACATTACAGAGGTGTAATATGCTCACCAGACTCTCTCTCCTGTTTGGAGGACTCGGGATTGAACATGTTGGCCAGAGGACTCGTCTGAGGCGGCATCGGAGGTGCCGGAATCATTGCATCCGAGTTGGACTGTACAGAAAAATGCAGGCATGAATTCATAACACAGCCGGCCTGCACACTGTACTCATTGCGAAGTGTAGCACACCGTCCTCACCCTGCTGTAGCGCTGGAGGGATGGAGACGCCTGAGGAGTGTTGGCCACTGGAGTGCGCAGACCTTCAATCATGGACATCACGCTGTCGGGGACATTGGTAGCGTCACTGCATTTGTCCTGCCAGCCGGTCAGGTTCTCGGACAGAAGCTCTCGAGCCTTCAAGAACACAGAAAGGTATCAGATCCAGGAGTTAAAGACAGCACACGAGCAGCTGCAGTAATCATGAAGCTCCTCAGGGCTTGACTTTAAATTTAGGTCGCTTTGGCTAGTGCTTTTCAAAGTTACTAGGCACTCAACAATTTTGACATTGATTGAAATACTGCCATATAGATATTTTAAATCTCATCTTAGGGCTGCTCGATTATGGAAAAAAATCATAATCATTTTTGTCGGTATTGAAATCACGATTATGTAACACGATTATTTCACATGACTTTGGGAAAGTGTTACATTTATTAAAAGACACCTTTCAACAATTATTATTTTTCTTTTAAATTTGAGCATTTTGTTGTAGCTATTAAACAGACCTGCAAACTCATGTCGCAGAGGTGACATGTTAAGTCATTTTTTGTGGGTGGGGGGTGGAGTGTTGGTTACCTTTTATAAAGGACACTTTTTTAAACCTTAATATAACTAAACATGTCATATCTTCTAGTTAGATTCTTACATTCGATCAAATTCAGTTTTAATAAAAAGAGCTGCTATCAATCAAATTAATTAATTTACACTGCACAATTACGACTGTAATAAATAATTTTATGAGGTTAATGTTTAAACCAGTAATACAATAAAATCAATGATACCTTTAAACAATAAATCAATAGGTGGCAAGTGACCATCTTAATAAATGAATCATTGAGTCATTCATTAAAACGATTCGTTCAAATTAATGAATCATTCAATAACAAAACACAGTGCTTAGTGTTGCTTTTCTTTTGTAACTATTTTCGTCGGTGAAATTGAACAAGCCAGTCAATATTGCGTCTAAAATGTAAGTTACTACATATAAACCACGTAACTTGTTTATTAAACTATAAATTCAATGTAATTGCAATCGTGATATAACAGCTGATATATCCGGCTTCGGGAGGGGCGGATGTGCGCGTCATTCAGAATAATCGTTTTTTTCTCGTTGGGAACCAAAATCGAAATTGAAATCGAAATTCGATTAATTGCACAGCCCTATCTCATCTCATAATTTCTTTACATGAAGACTCACCAAGACAGGCATTTTGAGTGTATTTGACTGTTTAAGCGCGATAAGCGGTGGAAATTTAGTACTGCGTATTACATAAAAAGTAGCCAAGTCTGATTCTGTTGATGAGTGCTTTGGTTGTGACAGTTGAAGTGCGCCTCTTCATCTTAAAATTAGTGGTTGACCCATGTATCACCAAGGCCAATATTTGTCCTTTTTTTTATATTGGCATCGGCCGTTAAAGGGATACTTCACCTCTGGAAAGATGAATGTGTATTTAAAATGGGTCATTTATGTAGAAGAAATGTGAAATTATTTTTGAATATGGAGCTTTCTAGACTGAGAAAAGCCAGAAAATGTATTTTTGGCTTATGTGACAACTCCCAGAATGCACTTGGTTCACTGCCCTAGGAGGCCACGCCTACCGGTAACAGAGCGCAGTAGTTAAACAACAAGTCTAGGCTACAATTGAGTCTCTGTGATGAGTCTGCCTGAAATGTGTTGAGATCGCCCAAAATTCGGCTTCGGCTTTTGCGTTCTATAGTCGCCATTCATTATGTTTAAAATGACGATTTTTGCGTAATCGGAGGATTTCTTCCAGACAAAAAAAATACATAAATCTCTCTTTTATGTATTGGGTGGAAAGCATGGTAATTCGAAAATACTACAGGTTTTATACTAATGCTAAATCCTGAAGTATCCCTTTAAGTTTTTCTCTTCGGCCGATGTGTCGGAAAGCGGGACTTTTATTTTGACGACACGCCAGACTTTTATTTTGACGGCTCTGAGAAGGACCTGCGTACACAGAGCTCTTCATTAGTTTACAGTACCGGTTTAACAGTTATGTCTAATATGTTTCTAGATAGAACTGTTACACAATGAAAGTAAACTGTATACGAAGAATACAAACCTTGCAGGCTCAGCTGAATCCAGCTGTCAGATACTCTGAAGTGTACATGAATGCGTTACTCTGTGTGTGCTTCACTAGACTCGCACGATCAACATACTTTAAACCCTTGATTTTAAACTATGCTGAACTATATTCAGTTGCACACTATACGACATATTCATGTAATTTTCTGTTAGTAAAATAAGTGCTACCATGTCTTTGTTCGAAAAAAATATGATTCTCATTGCACACAAACTACACACACACACACACACATATATATATATATATATATATATATATATATATATAGTTAGAGCGAGAATGCTTTTACATTTGTAAAAGTGTAAAAGATAAAGCCTGAAGCCCGTTCACACCGCCAGCGACACGCAGCGACACGAAGATCCCATTCATTTCAATGGAGCGCTGGCAACACGAGCGACAGTGACCGTTGGCGACAGAATGTGGGCGTGTCAAGTGACAAGAGACAAGCGACAAAAGTTGAGAATTTTCAACTTTATGCAAATGAGAAGCGATGTTCGCGAGCGACAACCAATAGGAAAGAAGACTTTCAGTGAAGCTCACGTCACCGTCTCGAGTGCAGCCAAGACAGAAAGAGTTCGAGGACGATTTCACTGTTTTATATGATTTGACTGCAACCACATACATGGATAATAAAATGATGCATGGAAAAGAAACTGTCGACAGTCTCAGTGAGTTTAATTCATACATTTAACGTTATAGTTCGAGTGTTGTAATTTTATGATGCACGTTTAGCACTGATGCAGTTTTACAATTTCCCCTGCATTACGTTGACTATTAGACACAAGAAAATTGATTATTTGTCAAATTCGAATGACGTTTTTATAATTTATGACGGTATGAGTGAGTTTAATTTGTTGATTGATCGATCGTTGATCTAGTAAATGATTTAATCCACTGAACACTGCTGTGGTAATATAAAAACACTCTCCTAACAGCATACGGTTTCTTTTCAGCCTTAAAAGTCATTTATTCCCAGTCAAATTAAAATCATATAGTTGTATACATCACTTCTGATGGCATTTTCTATAGATATGGCCAGATGTGCAGTCTCCCAATAACATCAGAGCGAGAGCACTATGAACAAGCGACATCACCGTACAGAGCTTAGCGACACACAGCGACAAAGTCGCTGGCGGTGTGAACGGGGCTTTAAGAACTTATCAGTCCATCTTGACTATCTTTTTGCACTCTGACCAATCACAGGACAGTTTTACTCACATGTGACTTGCATAAACATTTTGGTACGCTTTGAAATGTTGCCGAAAATAAATAAAAATAAAAACTTAACAATACAGGTCCCTGTTTGGGAGTGAATAGTTAAAAAGTGAATAGAGGAGTCCACATAACCCCCTTAACCATAACAACACAGACGATTTATATGTTGCTGGAATCATTTTCAGAGCGATTCAGTTGACAGTAAAAACCTTGACAGCCAATCAAAATCCATCCAATAAACAGGACAGGCCTTAGCTGTGCTAACTGAAGGAACCAACCTTGTCATGGAAAGCTGTGGTCTGGATGGAGAAGTTGCAGTGCTTGTCCACCAGGAAGCAGAAGCGCCTCTTCTCCTCCAGCAGAGCCTCTCGACAGCCGTCCGCGATGAACTTCTGCATGTCCATCTGACGGTGAGTGAGGGTCTCAAGACACTGCAGAGAACAAGGGCGCAGGTTTTTAGCAGCTGTCCGACAAGCAGTGTGATCATGGCTTTCAAAAAAAAGTGCATTGTGAAGATGACATCACACTTTTTGCTGTGAGCATTATAAAGGAACAACGTGAACAGAGAGATTGAGTGTCAAAGGAGCTGCATTTATATCTCATGTGCACTGAATGATAATGGTTAGACATCAGAATATGGAAACTTCTTTCGAAGAGGAATGACGACTTGATTGAAAGTTGACAAGTTCTGATGAGCACAAGCGTAACTGCGGCTGACTTTCAGTGAATAGAGACTTAAATGTTGGTCTATTCTTCACACAAACTAACTAGAGTGGTTTTCTTACACCGCACATGTAAAGTATGTCGCCCGTGGAAGCGGTTCAGTGCAGGTGTATTCACATGAACACACCCTCATGACGCATTAATGCGGGTGACGTGAGAGAGCATTCATCTCACAATGGTTTTCATCAGATCCTCACTCCTCAGAGATGACACAGATCTCTCGCTGATGAATGAAAGACACATCCCTCCTCTCCTCTATGGAAGCTTGTTTCTGCCACAGAATGAAAAATAAAAAAGATAATTGCGACTTTATATCTCACAATTCTGACTTTTTTTCTCTCACAATTGCGAGTTTATATCTCGCAATTCTGACTTTATGTCTCACAATTCTGAGATATAAAGTCAGAATTGATTGATATAAAGTCCAAATTGTGTGTTGTAAAGTCCGAATTGCGAGATATAAACTATTCTGAGAATTGGCCTGATAACTCGCAATTGCGAGTTTATATCTCACAATTTTGAGAAAAGATGTCAGAATTTCAAGATAATACCTACAATTATGCGTTATAAAGTCAAAATTGTGAGATATAAAGAATTGATTACTACAAACTTGCAATTATGTGTTATAAAGTCAGAATTGCGAGATGTAAACTCACAATTGTGAGAAAAAAAGTCGCAATTCTGTTTTTTCCCTCACAATTGCAACTTTATTTCTCAGAATTACGACTTTATATCTCGCAATTGCGAATATTTCTCAGAATTGTGACTTTATTTCTCAGAATTGCGACTTTATATCTCGCAATTGCAACTTTACTTCTCAGAATTGCGACTTTATATCTCGCAATTGCGACTTTATTTCTCAGAATTGCGACTTTATTTCTCAGAATTGCGACTTTATATCTCGCAATTGCGAATATTTCTCAGAATTGTGACTTTATTTCTCAGAATTGCGACTTTATTTCTCAGAATTGCGACTTCATCTCGCAATTGCGACTTTATTTTCTCAGAATTGCGATTTTATTTCTCAGAATTGCGACTTCATCTCGCAATTGCGACTTTATTTTCTCAGAATTGCGACTTTATTTCTCAGAATTGCGACTTTATTTCTCAGAATTGCGACTTCATCTCGGAATTGCAACTTTACTTCTCAGAATTGCGACTTTATTTCTCAGAATTGCGACTTTATTTCTCAGAATTGCGACTTCATCTCGCAATTGCAACTTTACTTCTCAGAATTGCGACTTTATTTCTCAGAATTGCGACTTTATTTCTCAGAATTGCGACTTCATCTCGCAATTGCAACTTTACTTCTCAGAATTGCGACTTTATTTCTCAGAATTGCGACTTTATATGTCGCAATTGCGACTTTATTTCTCAGAATTGCGACTTCATTTCGCAATTGTGACTATTTTCTCAGAATTGCGACTATTTCTCAGAATTGCGACTTCATCTCACAATTGCGACTTTATTTATCAGAATTGCGACTATTTCTCAGAATTGCGACTTTATTTCTCAGAATTGCGACTATTTCTCAGAATTGCAACTATTTCTCAGAATTGCGACTTTATTTCTCAGAATTGCGACTATTTTTTAAATAAACTTCACAAAAAAGTAAAAAAGTAAATAAAAAAGTCGCAATTCTGAGATAAAAAGTCGCAATTATTATTATTTTTTTATTCAGTGGCAGAAATAAGCTTCCATACCAACTCCACTCATAGGGAACAAAAAAAATTAGATTTTGCTTTGGTATGTTGTTACTTGTCACTATGATTTAGCATCATGTGACTTAGCATCATGTGACTTTACTCTTTTAAATTTAAATGTTGACTGCAATATTTAAATAAAAATAATATGCAGAAAATATGAAAGTTAGAAAATATGCAAAACATTATGCAAATTAGGTACTGTAAATAGGAATATATTTGCATTTTATATCAAGTACGTAGACGCCACTGAAAATTCATTCATCAAAGAAAACAAATCTCAATTTGAAGCAGCACAACCGTTTTTAACATTGATAATTATAAAAAATGATTAATTATTACATCATGATTTCTGAATGATCATGTGACACTGAAGACTGGAGTAATGATGCTGAAAATTCACAGGAATATATTACACTTTACTACATATTACAATTGAAAACAGTTATTTTAAATTTAATAACATTTCAATATATCAAAGTTTTTATTGTATTTTTCATCAAAGTCATCAAATAAATGCAGCTTTGGTGAGAATAGGATACTTTTTTGTAACATGTAAATACATTTTTTTTTAGGTCTTAACCCTGAAAGGCTTTGACATTTGTGAGTTTGAGAAAATGATGAAAAATGGTGTCCCTTTAAATGCTCAAGTGACCTGGTCCTGTATAAATAGTAACTGACCTCAACTCGACTAACTCAAGGTAAACTAGCTATTATGACACAATATAACATTTAGTATGAGTAAAAGTCTTTGAAAGACACCAGACCAAGTCCATAGGCTGATGTTTAGTGAAAGCTTGCTAGACGAAGCTGAAAATAGTGGAAAGTCATAATGGTTTAATCAAAATCATAATTTGTCTATGATAACTTCATTCATTCATAAGCTGACTCAAGGTTACACAAAACCGTAAAAAACACAGTCCCAACTCGTAATCTACACGTTACACCTGCCGTGGCACTTCCTGTCAATTGTTAATGAAGAGGAAGGGCCAGCCTTTTATTCAGCTGCTGTTTTTCAAGCACAGGTACTGCTATAAATGGCGAATGAAAACAATAAAGGGGAGGTGGTGTAGGAAGAGGGGCAACCCCTCCTAATCAAGGGAAAGGCCTTACAGCTGATCTTAATCCACTTCCTCCTTTGTGTGCCAACATTTTCCAGTCAGTCTGAATCACGGCTGCTTAAACAGGACACCACCATCCACAAATAAACCCGGCACTAGATTAGACAGCAGGGCAGGCTAGGAACGGTCAGATAGTTGTCCAGCAATCTTGATTTTTCTTAGCTTTAGCTTCAGTATTTTTAATGGAAAACACTGACAGCCAATCAAAGTCCACTTAAACTTATACCATGGTCTGGGTCAATACTCGATTCTGATTGGCTGCAGGGTGTCCATTTAAAAGTGATAGAGGACACCTAGTAAAGGAGTTCTGGTGAAACTGACTGTTTACCGTTCGAAATTAATAAACGGCTCACACAAACCGCTCGTTTCATGTCTTAGGCCATCAATGTGTACTTACATTTACGAGTCATTAAATCATGTTTAAAACATAATAAACCGTTTATAAGTAACCATTTACTTTCCTAAGTAACCTTTTTACTGTCATTTTAGTTTTTATTAGTTTTAACCACGTTCATACTCTTTTTTTTTTTTGTCGACGTAAACTGATGACATTTTAGTCTAGTTTTAGTCAATGAAAATTGAATTTAATCTCTTTTTAGTAATGTAATTCTACATGTATTTAACCCAGTCAATAGTATACGTACCTAGTAGTATAGACGAAACCAACATTTTCTTCTAGCTAAACCCATTACAAACAATCTTATAATATTATTGTTACCATATAGACTCAAGAATAAATCCATTCCAGACAGACGGACACTGAAGTGACACAGGAAGTAGAAATGCTGCAAAATAATAAGAACGCAAGTAAAAAAGACGAAATAACGTTATTTCGTCTCGTCTCGTTTTGGTCAAAGAAAATGAAGGGACATTTTAGCAAAGTTTTATTTTGTAAACCATATTTAGTCTCATTTTATTCTAATTTAATTATAGTCATCGTCACATGACCAGCATTTACGTTGCGTCTCGTTTTCGTCACGTGATACAGGTTCGTTGACGACGATATTATAATTTTCGTTGACGAAAGCAACACAACTAGTTGACTAGTCAATTTAAAATATATATACAGTAATATATTAGTGTGAAGTGGGCAGATTTAAAAACACACTGAGGACACATGAGGGTCTTTCCCTTACATATGTGCTTTGTGTGTCTGGCTATAGTGCACACAAACACACAACAGTCTGCTCAGCTCAGATAACAGCATTACAGACCAACACACACACAGAGTTAAAAGCAGCAGCGTATATCTGTCCGAGCGAACACGTCCCAGAGTGCTGTGATGGATCCGCGGGAGATGGACAGGGGCGTAAGTGTGCTATTTGTCTTGTTTATCATCACAGACCCGTGATGAAGGCGGTTGCTATGGACACCTTCATTCTCCCCCCGTGGAGGAAGGTAAAGAAACAGAGGACATGCCACACACGAAAAACACACGGGCAAACCTCAAAAAGACAGATGCACCCGGATCACCACAGATCTTTTCCAGAGCCTTTATAACCATCATGAAACTGAACGCCTCACAACCGATTCATACATAGTCCGACAATATGAACAATATGATGCTCTAATAGGCAAACAAATACATGGTCAACATACAAACATTGTGCAAACCAAGACATTTCATTATTACAGGAATAAAAGATTAGGATCACAGATTCACAACCTAAAGTAATATATTCCAAAGGTCTGAAAGTGATAATTATGACTAATATTTTAAGCCAAAAATGAAACTTCTGTCATCATTAAACATGTATGAGTTTCGTATTGAAATTCAGTTTACATATACTATATGTAATTGACAGTATTCAGTGGTTGTGCACTTTTTGGAAGGTGCACTTTCTATATTCATCTTAAATTATGTTATAGCCCATTCATATTATATTGATAAACTATTTAATAAAATGATCCCAAACACACATTAGTAATAACTGATGTAAACGAGCAAGATATCACAATTGTTTTCCCTAGCCACTGTTCTATTGGATATTATAAAGAGATCAATAGCAGGATTGGTTTTAAAATTAAGCAATCATTGTGTGTGTGTATATATATAATGTATTAGGGCTGTGCAAAAATTAATTGCGATTAATCACATCCAAAATAAAAGTCTGTGTTTACATGATATATTTGTGTGTGCTGTATATAATTATTTTGTATATATAAATACCTATGCATGCATGTATATATTTAAGAATTATTTGCGCTTAAATTCTGTATATATATAAATGTATAATCTATATTATATAAATATAAATATTTTATATATGAATAACACATTTTCTTAAATTTATACATGCATGTGTGTATTTATATATACAAAATAATTATATACAGCACACACAAATATATTATGTAAACACAGACTTTTATTTTGGATGCGATTAATCGCAATTAATTTTTGCACAGCCATAATATATATATATATATATATATATATATATATATATCGACATTAAATATTCGTTCAAAATCACCTACTTGCATTAATGCTGCATATTTATACCTGAGAATGTTTTGACCAAGTGTGCCGCACAAGCCCTCAAAAGTGAAGCCAAAACGTCTCGATCGCCCCCCAGTGACCGGTCCTAGTATAGCTCATAACCCCCGCCTCCCCATGTTATTCAATGGGACACGAGACCAACTAAACAATTAAATTTCACTTCACATGTTCTTTTTCCAAAGATAGTTTCTATCACGTTGATGTAATTTCAAGTGTTCATTTTTATATATAAATAAGTTTGTTTTTAGTTAATGATAAAAATGGTGCTCTGACATCATGATTGACAGCTGTGTGTGAAGTAGTCACTGAAGTACCAGCAGACTTTTTTTAATAATGTTGACTATGTGGTTAGTAGTTGTATTTACCTAATTTTAACGAGCTTCTGCAATCAGCAGACATCATTGGAGAAGAACGGAGCAGACAGAGGCCACTTAATGAAAGTGCGGGGCGTGTGCTTGCGTTTGATTCAGTGGGAGTGAGGGCGCGGCCTTGATTTCGCAGCTTTACTTCCTGCTCACGACTGCGCATGTCTGGTCCCGAAAAGGGCAAGTGCGCAGACTCAAGTTCCAAGATGGCAGCGTCATATCGAGACACTGGCGGCTTCAGTTCACTCTGATGGAAAAGAGCGAAGGGGCGTCGTCCATCTTTTATTACAGTCTATGGTTTTGACGCGTTTGCACAGCGCATAATGAGGGAACGTCTGCAAAATCCACCAACTGCGTTAAACACACAGCCTATTTTGTATTATTTAAAATTACGTTTCCAAAGCTTGTAGAAGGTGGCAATACTGACCTGGTAGCCTTGAGTAAATTAACTTCTTTAAGATAATGGGCTCTATCTTGCAAAATACGCCCAAAGCACACCTATAAATAATGAAGCTACTTCAGACCAACACCTTTTAAACTTGCGTCGGCGCACGAGTAATTGATCCCGCCGGTAAAATATCAACAGGGCCCAAGACCCGCCCACAAAGTTACTTGCCTTGAGTTTCAGATCGTTAAAATAGGGCCCATTGATTCATAAAACTTGTTATCAGTTAAGCCTATGTTTACTTTCTTCACTGACACAGAGACGAAAATGAAAAGACTATCAGTCAAAGTTCAGCTTTAGGAGGGGAAGAAATAGGGCGGGATAAGAAGACTGCGAGAAACAGAAAGATGTAGATGAGGAGAGTATTGACAAAATAATCTAATGCCCACTGACATGGTTTTGAAGCTTTTTTTGGGCCTTCAAAAGTCTAAAATTGCACATATGTAGGTCAGAGAAATCAAAATGTTCCACCTGCCAAATCCCTCTTTAACCACTGAGCACACTAGTCTGAATGAATCGCTGAACGTGTGATTTCGACTTCCTGTCGAGGTCAGGAGAGGCTGATTACAGGGAACATGGGAGCGGCAAAATGTCAGGATGACGATGATGTGCTGTCTGGAACAAACAAAGGGAAAGAGGCATGTCTCTTATCACAGACACTGGCGTGACTGGCACATCCATCCATCATCGGCGGGAGAGAGAGAGAGAGATCTGACAGTACAGTCTACAGCGAGGTGAGACATTAGCCATCAGGGTGCGGACACACAGAGCAAAGTAATTAATTTCTGCAGGCCACCCTGATGAACAGACTGTGCGGAGAGCCGGATGAATAAACGCGCCTGCCGTTTACAGATCAGAAGATTAGGGTCGGATTTCACGTACAGCTGTTTTGCTAGTGGACTTTATTCACACAGGGGACGGATCCATCATCCACCACTACGGTCGGAGAGGTTATGGAGGCGGTTGTGTTTGTGTGAGGTTTCACCCTCGTTTTGCCAACGTGTTGCATATGAACACAAGTCTGCATCTGATAATGTGGCAGGGGTGTAGGTTAAAATATATGGTAACACTTTATTTGAAGGGGTGCGCATAAGACTCACATGACACTGTCATAAACATGACACAACACCTGTCATGAACATGAAGGGGTCTTTATGAATGTTTATGACTGTTGTCATTAAGTGTCATTCGGTAAATCATGACACTTTTAATGCAAAGTTGACATTGTTTAAAATGTCTTGATTATGACAACTTGACATTAACCAAGAAATCATAACTAGTACAACTATGTTCCAATTTACTTGAGGTAAGGGGAAATATTAATGACACTGTTGTTAAAGCATTTGACAGTGTAATAACCCTTAATGACATCTTTATAACTAGTACAATGTGTTCCACTTTACTTGAGGACAAGTAAAATATTCATGTCACAGTTATAATGGTGTCATGACAACCAAAGTTAAAACCAACCACATATGACAGGGTAATGTAATGTTAACACAAAGCTAAATAACTTCTTTAAGTTTGATAATTAGACCTGTTGATTCCTTGTTTAATGTCAAGTTGTCATAATCAAGACATTTTAAACTATGTCAACTTTGCATTTTAAGTGTCATAATTTACCGAATGACACTTAATGACAACAGTCATAAACATTCATAAAGACTCCTTAATGTTCATGACAGGTGTTATGTCATGTTTATGACAGTGTCATGACAGTCTTATGCGCAACCCAAATAAAGTGTTACCAAATATATCTATGAAATAGACAGTTCCAGTCCTGTCTGCTGATTGGCCAGTTCAGCATTCCAGATCGGGATGACAACATACCAAGACTTTATGATACGCTTTTGAATATATATAGAAATATTAACTAATAATAACTAAGTCAGTATTTCAATGCTACATGCTATTATTGCTAGCTATGCAACCATTCAATTCTGAACTCAAAAAACTAGGTGATGTATTATGACAACATAACTGTGCGTTCACACCGCCGCCGGCGAGAGCGTCAAAGGGGCCGTTTACACCTGGCCACTTCATGTGTTTTCTGTGATCGGATAGCTATCCGATCGTGAAAAGACCAGGTGTAAATGCCCCCCGAAACGCATTCGGGACGGATTTGAATCCGATCGCTCAAACCACTGTTGGGGAATTTTAATCTCACATGTATTACATATGATCATTGGGTCTGTTTACCTCCTACAGTTTATGTAATAACAGAGGAATGTCTTCTTGTTTTGCTATCCGTGAAGGAGGTAATTTGTCTTTCCGTTATCAAGAGTGGAGTGAGGTACCAGAGAACCGGCCGGGTCAGAGGTCATCTTAGACTGGGGAGGATAGAGGGGGTTAGCGGTAAATCTAATCTAGCATTTGAATCCTATTGCTTGTGGAATTTTACAGGGAGGCAAGTGTAACCACGTTGAATGTTTAGTTCTGTCCTCATTGTCACTCATAAAGCAAGCGCTGTCGTGTTGCGCGTGCTGTGGATTTGCGTGAGAGATCGCTCTCTCTCTTCTCTCTCACTCTTCTGAACTGCGAATTGCAAATTTGCATCACAGACAAATGGTTTAATTAAAATATAGTTTATATATAGAAATGGCTGGCGATATAAACATGTTCAAGATAACGTCTTTATAGGAATAATAAATAGTAGCCTAACTTACGTGTATTTACTTAATTTCTCCAGTACCGACAGCAGAACCGATAACGTCCGAGCTTATCGATACAGCGGTCTTTCAAAATTCAGTACCGGGGCCCGTTTAATACCGGGTTTCGGTACCCATCCCTAGTCGGGACTAAAGTGATGCACTTCTTAAAATGAAAGAAAACAGTATTTTTTTTGTTTGAATAAATCCTTTTTTATAACAAACTTGAAACCATTTGTTTGTTTTATTCAAATTTCAATAATCAAAAGCATGTAAATCAATTTAATAACTGATTGTGGGTTAGATTAACAACTTATTTCTATTATTAATGATTTATTAAACATTTATAGAATACTAGAGTCCTATTAAAATTTTTTGTCAGTAATACTGATCTGTGGATTTGAATATTAAAAACAAATGTACGTGTGTATAGTAACGTACATACGCGTTATTAAAAGCACACATACCTCGTTCTCTTTACTCTCATACTTCGAGGCGTTCTTTCCTTGACTTTTCCTCCTGAGCTTCTTCAGGTCTGACTGCGATCTCTCCAGCGAGTCCTGCTTCATCTTGTGTTCGGTCTGATATCTCTTAAACGTGGCCTGTGGGCAGACAGCATTCGATCAGTGTACGCTCGGGGACAGGGAGACGTGTTCGCACACGCATGGTGTGTCAGCGCGAAGATGAGTTTGATTGACTTCTGCTCTAGATGCAGACAGGAAACAAATAGTGTGACATGAGCCTGCCTGATTTTCATTCCCATCTCTAAAGAAAATGCAGTTTTAAGACACATTTCCCGAGTATCCGCAGATGTCATATGTGGACACCAGCCCTGGGGATGTGATGAAGCGTGACAGTAGCCGTGATAAAAAAAATAATCCAGCTTTTCCTGTTTCCAGCATTGTAACATGACACACTATATATAAGTTTTTATTTTTTATTTTTAGGTCATATTGTCACACATAGGCTACGTTCGCACTGCAGGGCTTAATGCTCAATTCCGTTTTTTTGAAAAAATTCGATATTTTTGCAAGGCCGTTCACATTTCCAATTAAATGCGACCTTTTGTGATCTCCTGTGTGAACGTGAAATGACCTAGAAGTGACCCGCATGCGCAGAAGAGTAATCAACGTCACTTGTTGTTTGCGGAATAGTTCTTTTTTTCCATATGTTGCGAGCTTTTGTTTTATTATTATTATTGCCACAGCCCATATACAAACACAGACAACAATTATTTTATCGACGGGCAAAGTTTGCACATAAATGTAAGATTTTTCTGATCCTCACCGACCTCGTCATAAAACCCGTTTAATTGATAGTGTACGCGCCCTCGGCGCTCCTTGCTTTGTCACCGGCGGCCGCGGTGCGACACTGGTGGCTGGTGTTGCCAGATTGGGTGTTTTTTCGCTACATTTTAAGGCATGTTTACATGCGTTTTAGCCAGGTTTTCGCCTGGAATGCTCTATAGAAATCAATCTGGCACCCTACTGTACAAAGTTAAACTGAGAGAGCGCACGTTCACAGACACCAGAATGAACGTGTTCACATTAATGTTCATCAGGCAGTAATTCAGTATATGAACACGTTCAGGCACAACACTGGGGAAGAGACACGTCTGCAGCGGCCCATAACAGTGCAGAAACGCGTTGGAGTTAGCGTGTATTGGCTAGCTACAGGTGCGTGCAATGACGTGCGGGTCGGATATATGTGACCTGGCCGTTCAGATTGAAGTCGCATTTCAAAAGATCGGATTCATATCGGATTTAGACCACATACCCAAGTGGCCTGGGTCGCATTTGAAAAGATCGGATCTGAGTCGTTCTGACTGTCATGAAAAAAATCAGATACAGGTCGCATAGAGGCAAAAAAATCGGAATTAGGTCGTTTCAGCCTGCAGTGTGAACGTAGCCATAATCAATAAACAACCTTCAACCTTGAAATACTTTCAATGTAGTTACTTTTTGTCAATATTTCAAGTATATTGCAGCTCACCGTCATATATTTCACATCCATGTCTGTCTTCCTCTCCAACTCTGAAATAACCTCCCGATGAAACCGTCTGAACTGTAGAGAAAGAATGATAATGGTAGTGTGAATGATAGGGTGTGAAAGTGTGCTGGTAAGATGCCTACATTGATAAAACACACATAAAACTAGGGGTGTACAATATTGACAAAAAAATTACATCTCGATATTTTTCGATAACGAGAATTAGACGATAATTTGCTGAGAGTTTATCGTGCTGGTACTTACCTAATTAAATATAGCCTATGCATCATTTCTTATGTTAAATTATTACAATTAATCAACAAATTAAATTAACAAAATAATAAGACACTATAGGGCTGATACCAATCAAATGAAACCAGTATCGACAAAAACGGTCTTTGCAATCGAGAGGAAACACGGAAGCTGCATCTGAAGTGGCATTAGATGCATTCACACAGACGGTTTGAGTTTAACCTGCAGTTACAATTGCAGAAATAAGTGTTTTGATGTTTTTCTAACTTTAGGTTGTGACACGTCTCTGTTAATGAGCTAATCATTGAGTCAATAATTAAACCGATTTTTTCAAATTGCTGCTTATTTCAGGCACGAAGCATTTGACCTTCTAATTGAGAATGAGTCATTGAATCATTCATTTGACAGATTCAATTCAAATGGACTGCTTCATTCAGTATCGAAACTACGCTGTGTGTTGCAGTTCTGCTGTGGATTGGATTGAAACTATTTTCGTCAACGAAATAGAGTAAAACATGCAATATCTCTTGTGTCTATACCAACAAGTCTCTTAAAATGAACTTACTAAACTGTTGAATAAAACTAATAGCCCATTTGCAATCGTGCTGATATCTGGGGGATAATAGGCACTCTTTGTGTGATTTCCTAAAGTCCCCCCGTGGTAAAAAAAATCAAGCTTTTAATGTTGTTTATATGTCTATGTGGTGTTTTTAATATGCTTTAAGGCAAACCATGTGTAAATTCATAAGTCGACAGCATTGCTGAGTATTTTCTCCTTAAAACTGCAGTGAACCAAAGACAGTCTCAAACTAAGTTTGAAATCGCTGGTGTCTCTGACGTCACAAATGACCTTGTAACCAATCAGATCAACGTGTGATCGTCAACCAGTCGATCTCTGAGCTGAGTGAGTGAGTGGAGGCGGGGCTCATTTGCATATTCATAGAACCACGTATACTAAATTAGGCAAGGGTGTCGAGTTACATTTAATCTATTTTAAGACATGAAATTTTGGTGATCAAAGATTTATTATTATTTATTTATTTTTATTTATTTGTTTATTTCGAGCAATATGTAGTTACACATGACAAGGCAATACGCAGCATTTTGGTTAATCTGTACAAGCCTTTAAATTCATAATATTTACATCGACTTTAACCAAACCTAAATCTATTGCTCGAAACGGAGTGGATAGAAGTAAAACTTATTTGAACCCACCCCAAGATCAGTTTTACTTTTAAGGGATGAAATGATTGACTACGGGGGGCTTTAACTTTACCACATAAATCATAAATATAGCCTAAAAGACAAATACGCAATATAAGGGCATTTTTACTGCATTTTAATAGAGTTAATCCCACAGTGAGTGTGTGCAGATGCGGATTAAACTAAATCAAAAAGGCAAGATCAAGCAGCGTGTGCGTGGAGTCTCGACGTGTTTTTGTAGCGTGAGGGACATAGCCTACTCAATAATGTCAGACTGCACATTGTTTAAAAACAACAATTATGATATTATCTCAGACGATATACATCCCACGCCCCTAACACACACACACACACACACAAATAGAAAATGAGGCAACTGGGTGAGTCGGCAGGCAGTTTGCTGTTGTTGTATAAGCTAAAGTGCTTACAGAGGAGATGAGTCACAGACAAACAGAGGGATACCCACACACACACACACACACACACACAGAAACCTAATGAAGGAGGGCGAGAGTGCTCACATCAACTCATCATCATGGCGGCAAGTGCGCCCACCCACCCCTCTCCCTCCTTTCTGCTCTAATCTTCTTTACCCCCCTTTAAAATCAGGATCCCACACTCCCAGCGTTAGCCTACACTTCCTGACACGTCTGCATTAATGCATGTCTTCATTCAGAAAAATGCTACGAGAGGAATCACTGTTGTGTTTTAGACGTGTCTGGCCTACATTCAAGACTCTCTTTCATCATTGCTTCATTCATCTACAGGAGTATTTTTAGGTTCTGCTGACTGTGTAACACCGTAGCATGTAGATCTGACGTAGACACGCACCTGCAAATGTCACGGCTAACGATTATTGTTCAATCGGTCAATATTTTCCAGATTAATCGATTGATCTAATGGTTTTTTTTACAGATTAAATCAAATATTCCATCAATTATTTTCAACCGATTAATCTTAACCATACATCAACTGATTATTTCTGGTTAGACGATAAACCCTTAGGTTTAGGGATGCACCGAAATTTCGTAAATGTAAGCAGGTTTCACTCTGGCTCAGCATGTTTTGCAATTTCGAAGCGTGTTCTGCTGTGTGTGTATAATAGCTAGATAATAAAAGCTTCGTAGGACTACTGCTAGCTGTGCAGCTGCAAATGCGTTTTACATAAAAGCTTCATTTTCCTCGATTTACTGAAAAGGATAAATTCATTTTCCCCGATTTACAGAAGCTTTTATGTAAAACACATTTGCAGCTGCACTGCTAGCACACTGAGCGTCTGGCTCACTCATAGGCTCTGCTGTGGCAACTGGACATCCAATGGCCTCTGACGTGCGAACATGGAATAATCTCCCGATCAATTGCCGCTTCCTGAAAGTTATAAACGAACTCTGGAACCCAGTTAAGGTACAAAAATCCATTAAAAAAAAATAGTGATACTGTTAAGTGTTTTTTCGCTCAGCTGAGCCCTCTCTGTTGCTGTGTGGAGCAGCCTGTGTCAGTCACCTCTACCTGAACGTCACTCACGCACTGCGGTCTCATGAGGAAACACCGCTTTTTGATATAAAGTTTTTCTTGTTCCAGAATACAAATATTTGTTCTAAATAATTATTAGTAAAAAACACGTTATTTGTGTCTTTCCGAATACCGTATTCGGGTTCGGCTCCACCCCTAATATATATATATATATATATATATATATATATATATCGGGGCTGTCAGTTAAACGTGTTATTAACAGCGTTAATACAAACCCATTTTTTTTTGCGCGATGAATGGTCTTTTTGGCCTAGCAAACTTTGTAGTTTTTTTCACATGCTTTTGCAACAGGACGTGGCATGCGCGGCGCTGCTCTATGAAACCCAGTCATTTCAATGGCTTGTGCGGCGCGAGGATGTTTTGTTGCTTCGTCGACCAAAGTGCAAGTGGAGACCGGAAACAAAACAACAGGCACGTCGCACACACTTGTTTCGGCTTGCGAGCGGACCACATAGTTGGTTAACGTTACGTTTTGAGTGGATGACGAGCGCGAGACGCCGAAATGGATGCCAATAAGATTCTGAATGGAAAGTTTACTTTTAAAAAGTTGCCAAATGGTCCAATTGACAAGACCAAAGTGATCTGTGTGTTTTGTCGTTGTGAACTAAGCTATCACCATAGTTGCGCGTCCAGTCTGAAATACAAGCTGACGGCCAAGCACACACACACACACACACACACACACACACACACACACACACACACACACACACACACACACACACACACACACACACACAGCTGATGTGAATTCTCCACCCCTCTTTAATAAGAGCATTAAAATGAGAAAAAAAATAATGGGACAAAAAGAAATCAAGAGACATTTAGAATAAACAAAAATGTGCGATTAAACACGAGTTAACTATGACATTAATGTGATTAATCGCGATTAAATATTTTAATAGTTTTACTGCACGAATATATATATATATATATATATATATATATGAAGAGTTCAGATGCAAAAGCCTCTAAATGCCATTTGAAATTTTCTTCTTTAATGATGATTTTTTTTATCAAACTTGTATATTTAAGTTCAGTAATTTCACTTAAATAACAATTAATAGGTAATTATCATTACCATTTAAGTGAAAATACTGAACTTAAATATACAAGCTTGATAAAAATGATCATTCTAGAAGAAAATTTCAAATGGCACTTAGAGGCTTTTGCATCTGAACTCTTCATATATACACATACATACATATATACACACACACACAAGTCATTTTCGGTTTCAGCCAAAATTTTTCATTTCAGTTCATCCCTACTTTTCACCATTAAATAATAGCAATAACTTCTGGCCTCTTCAGGTTTTGACCGACAAAAAAAAAAAAAAAAGAGGCAGAAAATAAATGCCACCCCTCAGTGTTCACTGTTCAGCTCTCAGATGCAGCATTTTTTTTTTTTTTGTAACTTTGCAAGTGGCTCCACTCCTGAAGATCCACTCCAGCTTTGAAGCGACTCTGGCCGAGCTGATAAGTCTGTACAGAGACCCAGTTTGCTATGCTCAGTTTCCAATTTTGCCGCTGTGAAGGCACCTCTCGTTCACTGATCCGCTGCTCAAAAAGCTCTGATAATAATAGTCTTCTAGGACTATACTTTATTTTCAAAATTGGTTAAAACCACAACCTGTTAAATCTGTTTCAGTTGCATAGAACTAAATGAAGAATAATATATTGATATTTAATATTATTTATTATATTTTCTGTCCAATTTTGGTGTTACTTTAAATAAAAAAAGGTTATTTTATTGGCTTATATTTTTATTCAGATTTAGATCATCGGTTACCTCGTGAATAATGAGAAATCCTCATAAAGCACATCTGTCAGGCTCACAACCACCAGTGTTGGCCGATAAAAGTAATTATCTGTGCGCCGGGATATTAATATAAAAGCAGCCAATGATCAAAGCCCTGTCAATCAATATGGGATAGAAAAGGGGCGTCAGACACTTGAAATCTCAAGAGGGGAAGAAAATGTCTCTATCTTGGGTGAATATGACAGCAGATTTGGGAGCATGGGAAACAAAGCGTATTCAAATTTTCAATAAATTATACACAAAGCAGCAATGCACCAATATCAGAACGCACCCATCACATTATAATCACTGCAAATTAAGTTTCACACAACATTTTGAGTCCCGCGGTTCACAGACTCTTGGTAAAATCAGTCAAGCGGACTACACTAGACCGTCTATCATGGGTTTAGTTGTCGCATCACTTGCAGTAAGCAGTTTGTTTACATTTGTCATACCAATGAATATTTCAGCTGGTCTTATTTATTAATGAGAATCCGAGTTATGAATGACTTTAAGGAGCTGAATAAATTATGTAATGTTATAGAGAATAGATAGCCTGGATGCCAGCCGAACTTAGCCCCGTCCACAACATTTGAGGTCGGGACGTTCGGTCTGGACTTGATTCGTTGTGGAGCAACTATAGAGCTGTTCGAACCAATCAAATTGTGAGGGCGGGGTTTACACAATGATGGACAGATGATAAACAGTGACGTAATCATCCACCTCACCAAAGAGCGCTTGGGTTGAATTCGTTTACAACAAAGATGGCTGCCGCTGGAGAATTGAGATTCAGCCATTGATTTTAAACATACGTCACTTACTCCATTGCTCTGATTGGTTGTAGGTCTATCTAATTGAGTGCAGAGGCATTTTCTTTCCTTACACGCCCCATAATCACAGCCAATGGAGCGGTGTCAGACTCATAGATTGAGTATGATGACGTCAGGCTAGAGATAAGAACTACTACAAATGCTATGGTAAGTTTTCTCTTTCAGGTCATCAACTGCCATGACAGAGCAACCGTTTGATAAGAATCTCGCTAAGAAAGGCAGATCATGTTCAGAGTAGCTGTCTTGCATTTGCAACCTTTTTATAACCTGAAAGCTTCAGTGCGCATTCATTGTTATTTGATGGAAAAGAACGAGCAGCACATCATTCAAAATGCCTCCTTTTGTTTTACATGGAAGACGGTCTTGAATGAGAGAAGTTTCAATAATTTAAACTTTAATGTAACCCTAATTGAGATGCTCTTTTAAACCTCATTGTTTTCGTACCAATAAAAAAACTACTTTCATTTAATTATAACAGTCATTCAACAAAATGGGCCCTATCACAAGGGCCTCAACTAAGACTTGTGTTCTTATATCTGAATAAAAGCCTAAATTAAATCTGATCACCACATCAATTTGACCATTTCACTTCAGAAGACTTGGATTAGACCACTCAATTAATACAGATTTTAAAGTTTGGTTTGGTGGGCTTGGTTGCACAGATGGTTTGGAATGGCATGAGGGAGAGAGTAATCGATGACAAGTAGACCCAGACCGATATTATCGGCCGATATTTTTCATAATATCGGTATCGGCAGTTATAATGGCCGATAAATGAATATTTAAAAAATAAAATTAAAATGGACGAAACACGCTTCAATCATCTCTCCTTGGCCTGTTATATTGAAAATGTATGTTTTGCAATTTGCAGTATGATGTTATCTATTGCTAAATTATGGCTCATCATAGACTAGCTAACCACAAAGCTAGCTAATGCCACTATCATCAGTGGAAGACCGCTAACGTTAACATTAATGACCTTGGAAACTACAATGAACTTTTTCCGCCTAAATAAAGTAATGATTCCTGTATTTATAACTAGCATATCTCTAGTTACAGTCCCTGCATTGTAAAATATAAGTTATACTTGCGAGGAGTGAACATTTAGACAGAGAGAAAAAGTATCAAACGCATCTTGTGCAGAAAAGTTAGCTTTTCTTTTACACGTGTGTGAAATCCAATAATATTAAAAAATAAATAAATAAATAAATAAATAAAATAATCGGATTTTAAAACCCAAAAATATTTGTATCGGTATCGGCCTTCAAAATCCTTTATCGGTCGGGCTCTAAAGACAATTTCATTTATGGATGAACTAAGACTTTAAGTCATACTATGCAGCCTAACTAAAGTAGTCAAGTTAAGTTAAGCCAGTCAGATCACTGTTTTAATCAAGCATGTGGTGAATGGTTGCTAAATGCTAATTAGACTTAGTTTTTATGTAGTTTTAAGGAATATTTATCTTGATGTGTATGTATTTGTGTTTATTTTGTTTTGTATTTAGATGTGGTTGAGTGTACAAGGTACTCTTGAGTCATCTGTAGCTTGTTTGCCATCTTTATTAGACTACAACGAGGACCACTATGGAAATAAGTTTTGTAACTTTGCTATCCTCGACAGTTCTGATAAATATGTAGTATATTGTCATTGTGGTGGCATCTTGTTATTTATTTATTTATTTTTTGCTGTCTAATAAATCAAATTAAATAGTCAACATTTGAAGTGGATCAAAAACGAGTATTGTTCAAAATTCATGGTTTTGATCCACATCAAATGTTGCCAACTGTACTTTAAATCATGTTAGTGTACTAGCATGAATACATATTAACATACATTTTAGCCCTTAGTGTGAACACTGCCATCGAATTAGTAGATTTATAATGTCAGTTATAAACATCAGTAACAACAAACCGAATGTTAGGAATGGTATGAGAATTGCTACCTAGCTATCTCTTTGTCAGGTATTTATGAATGTTATCAGATTTGACCGACGAGGAAGAACGAGCTGTTAAACACGGCCTGTCTCCTGTTGTGTGGCCTGTGTTTGAGTCGCAGGTTGCTCTAGCTGGATCGTCCGTGTCATCATCAGGCGCTGGGCTCAGGTGCATCAACAGGCATGTTTAAACCTGCTCCGATAAAAAAAATAAAACTACAAATCTAACACGCTGTAGGGTGTGTCCACTCGTTCCTGGAGTTCACAAAAATATGACTGCCTGCACGTCAACAGGAATGAGTCCACAGAGTTCATGGGAAACGGGATGTTTGATATGAGGTTAAATTGCAGATGGCAATCGTTTGTTTGGGTGAGTCCGAGCATGTGTTCGGTCAGCCCAGAATGTGTTTACAGCAAGGAAACAAACAAAGACACACACTTAACAGGACACACTCACGTTCTCCTCCAGTTCTACATTGACTTTCCTGTGGACGTCTGAGATCTCCATCAGGACGACCCCTAAGGAGAGAGAAAAACACTTATCAGCCTCTCAACACCAACACAAAGGCCATTAACACATCCATTGTTTTTTAATATAATAACCCTTAGTATTCCCCAGTCTAATAAACCCCCTCAGCCTTGTTTTCCAAGAACAGTCCCTCCCTCGGAGCAGCTACTGTAATTAAAACACGCTGTGCCGGCACGGATATTTCTCCCAGCGTGCTCTTTCCCGCTGTAATCAAACGGGGATTAAAATGCAAAAACCTACGGCATAAATCAGAGCACTTTATATAAAGGATTCACCCACCACACACTCACTCAACACTTATTTGAGAGGCAATTCTTAAGAAATGGATTTGACTGAGTAACAGACGACAAGCTCTTGTGAGAGCCAATTTTCTGCGAAGAGATTTTATCCCTGCCCTGGGGACTGACGCGTGTAGATGTGGAAGAAGAAAAAATGAGTGTTTTCCATAGAAACAACAATACGGTCTCTCACTTCTTGGGTCAATCTCCCACAGCACTAAACACAACATGACCGGCCTCGCGTCGTTCTCCCACGGCCCTCACTCGTCCCGCTTGCCACAGGAAACATGACGAATGGACGCAAAAGCAGAATCCCGGACATTTTGGCCGATCTCGAAACACATTTTTGGGCAGACTCATCACGGAGACTCACTAGTAGCCTAGACTTCTTGTTTAACTACTGCGCTCTGTTACTGGTAGGCGTGGCCTCCTAGGGCAGCGAAGCAAGTGCATTCTGGGAGTTGTTGTCTTTCATCCACATAAGCCAAAAAATACATTTTCTGGCTTTTCTCAGACAAGAAAGCTCTAAATTCAAAAATAATTTCACATTTCCCTACATAAATGACCCGTTTTAAATACACATTCATCTTTCCAGAGGTGAAGTATCCCTTTAAGCTAAATAAACTACAAAATTCGCAGTAATAGAAGTCACTAAACATATCAGTGGTTGCCATCAAAAGCTCCAGCTCTAGTCATGTGGTGCTAAACACACTGAGTCGTGAAACTCAGCCTCGGAGAAAATTCAAAAGTCAAGGTGCGGTCATGTGAAATGAGGCGAGGGGAGGGGGCAGAGACCCAGAACATGAAGCCAGTCTTGGTCCAAAGTCACATGAGTCACACAAGGCCACCTGAGAGCAGCAGGTGCCCAGGCTGACCCACTTTAACTTTATCTGCTCTCTGACCCTGATTCAGCCCGGATGTCTTATCAGCTGCCCTCGAGGCATGCGAGTTTGTTTATGCGTTCCTGTGGCAATGCCATAAAAGAAAGATTAGGCCAAGCAAAGTGTAAATCATCCTAAACAGAGCCATGTTTCTGGACTTTTACAGGAAATACATGCTGTGGACTGCGGTAAACACAAGTTACTGTTCTCTCATAAATACTATTAGTATTGTCCTACCAAAATAATATTAATGTAATGTAAGATTGAGCCTAGGCCTAGATACTCAAAATGGAGAGATATAGGTTCAAATCTGTCTGCATAAAATATATTTATAAAAGGATCCAAAGCAGAGACGTCCAAACAAGGGCCAAAGCTGGCCTGTGATTACCTTTGGTTTGGCCTGCACGTCACATGGAAAAAAAAAACATGCCATTGAAACATCTTCATTTCTAATTTAGCTTTAAATTATATCATTCATTTGTTTTGTTATTTTTGGTTTTATTTTTGCAATTTAGAGAATATAAGTGAATTTAATAAAAATTTACATTTTAGTATAAATAAAATAGTAAAAATTTTAATAAATTGTAATATATTTTGAAATACTCAACCAAGCTTGGTAGTAAAAAGTTCGGGCTTCCCTGATTTAAAGCACTGATGTAATCGATCAAGAACAAATTTATTGTCATAGCCTATACCAAAACATAATTGCCCTAATACATACAAAAAGTACAGAAAGGCCCTTTTAACCAAGGACTTTTAAAGGAGTAGTTCACTTTAAAAAAAAAAAAAAAAAAAAAACTTTTGCTGATAATTTACTCACCCCCATTTCCTCCAAGACGTCCATGTTATTCTTTCTTTTTTCAGTCGAAAAGAAATTAAGGTTTTTGATGAAAACATTCCAGGATTTTTCTCCATATAATGGACTTCAATGGGAACCAAACGGTTCAAGGTCCAAAAGACAGTTTCAGTGCAAACTGTTCAAAGGGCTTTAAATGATTCCAGACGATGAATAAGGGTCTTATCAAGCGAAATGAATCTTTTCCCGAGTCATTTTGTTCATTTCCTTCGTTGAATGAACCAAATGACACGAAAAAAGATTCGTTCATTTTGATAAACGAGTTTGAACAGGAGAGTCGCGAACGCGCATCACAGAACAGAGCAAGGCGAGCATTTGAGCTTATAAAACTGAGCTTTTTTTTTTAAACGAACGATCGTTTCGCTTGATAAGACCCTTATTCATCGTCTGGAATCGTTTAAAACCCTTTGAACAATTTGCAGTTTGCACTGAAACTGTCTTTTGGACCTTGAACCGTTTGGTTCCCATTGAAGTCCATTATATGGAGAAAAATCCTGGAATGTTTTCATCAAAAACCTTAATTTCTCTTCGACTGAAGAAAGAATGACATGGACATCTCAGATGACATGGGGGCGAGTGAATTATCAGCAAAAGTTTTTTTTAAAAGTGAACTATTCCTTTAAGGGATTTTAAGAAGACTCACAAAGATAGCATATCTAGTTAATATTTGACATTTCCATGATTGTGGGAATCCTCGAAAAGGTATAAAAGATGAGTTGACAAATTCAGAATACTATCCTCGTTACTGTATTGATTCATAGGGGATCATAGGCTTGTTGGTCAAGCCACCTGAATGTGAATGTTGTAGTAACTGAAGGTGAATGGCAGGCTGAACTGTGACGGGAGGGGTGAAGCGTTTTCACCCACAGACTTTGATCCTAGCAGCCGTAGGTGCCGCCCAGTCAGACACAGAAACTTCCACTGCGAGGAACAAAAGCTGCAGGCAGACAATAACAGCGACATGACCAGTGCTTTACAGTCGACAGTTATTGTGATACAATAGATCATAGATCATCCAACGCTTCTGTATTATCAAAGACAACAACAGCAAACATTCCAGCTACAATGAGCATGAAACAGAGAACCGGCGACAGATCAAAACTCTCGGCCTTCAAACACCGTTTCTAGATGGATTTACACGAGTGAACCTGCTCTCAGTTAGAGACGAGCGCTGGGATAGCAGATCCCATGAGAGGAGACCTTGAGTCACAAGAGGCTGAGGTTTTTCCACAGTCACGAGACGACGATGCTTAGATAGCGGCAACCGCAGCTTAGTTATGTTATTTAATATTAGTTATGATCACGATAAACAACTCTTGTACCGAGAGCTCTCAGACCTTTTAAATAATGAATTTCAATGACTCCATGTTCTGTCTAGTCGTTTCTGATTACTGAATAAAGTTTTTTACAAATCATTTTCTAAAGACTCTTAGTGCAGATTTCCATCTAAAATGTGCATCTAAAACAAGAACAAAGCTCAGATTACATTTGTCGGACGATTTTCTTTGCAGACTGACTAAAAAAACAACAAATAAATGGCATGCAAATGGTGTGAATAAGCCCATAAAACCTATTTAAAAAATTGTGCACCAGACTAAAGCTTTTTATTATTTTATTTTTTTTTTACCTAATATTAATTAAGAAAAAAATCGTTTTTAGAACACAAAGCACACACTTCAGTATCCGTTTATCATATTTGATGATATCCATATACTGTATGTGCATTGATCAATGTTTCTGTGCGTAAATGCCTCAACTAAATCTATTTCATATAAAGTTCATCATATAAAGCGATCATGTTGGGTTTTTTTGGGGGTTTTTTTTGACCTGAATTAACCCTCTGGGGACGGATTGGGCGGTACCACCCGAAATGACATACTTTTACAAATGTGTACTTATCTTAAAAACTATTCATGATAGAGAGGTGCGGTCTTTTTTGCCGTCTTCCTCAGATTCCGCTGAAAACAGTGCTAACTTAACCGGCTTGCATACACACCATCAAAGGCCAATGAAATCGATGTTGTTTGGCAGATAACCAATGGAAAAATTGCAGATGGAGAAATATTTTTCTTACCCAATCAGGGGGAAGTTACCCTGACGTATTCTAGCAAATCAGAGGACTCTGTAGCCTCGCAAGGGGTGGTACTATAGTGAGGGATATGACGCAAGCAGCAGCATTGAGTGGTGGAGGACACGAGAGAGGTTTTTATGAGAGAGAGAAGAATTATAATAGATAGATAGATAAGATAGAGCATTATTTATTATTTTAGCACTTATATGATGGCAAGCAATAAACGATTTACGAATAATTACTGGAGAGTGACAAGGAAAAAGCATTGCTTAGAAAATTCTAAGCATTCTATAAGCAGTCCCATAAGCCCGGGACTATTTGTAAATGAAGTTAGATTTTTTATTGTTCTTTACACATGTTGTTGTGATGTGATTTTCAGAAATAAGACATTTCTGTGTTTGAAATTCTATAGTATATTGTACATTTTTCACTTATACTTCCTTGATAAACATATTACATGCATGCTTACGTTAGCTTAGGGTCTTCTGAATCCATAGATACCAAACACATAGTGTTCCATCTCCATTACATATAGTTTATAAGCCCAAATGTAAAAATAGAGAAAACGTAAAAAAAAAAAGGGGCTTCGTACCGAGAGGGTTAAACTGCTTGATTCACATGGATTTCTTTTACGATCACGATACTTTTGAAGCTTGAAGGTTCGACTTCCAATGGAGGGACTGAAATATCTCGGGTTTCAATAAAGACATCTTTTTCTCTCTCATGAATGTAAGCCGAGAAGGTCTCTGTGATGAGTGCGCGTGGATTGCATTAGGTGACGGATATGATTTTTAAGTTTGTGTAAATTGAGTGTTTATGTGTGATCGCCTTGAAAGACAAACAAAATCTCACCACATGGACAATAATGGCTAACAATAAGATTTGTGTTTTTAAGAAGAACGAAAGTAAATGAAGATACGTTTGAAAATAAAAGCTCATTGGTTTGATTCCCAAAGAATTTAAAGCTTTAACTCAATACAATCCAAGTTTAAGGATAAATGACATGAGATATAATTCTCACACTCTCCAACCTGGTGCTGATGTGTGTGTGTGTGTGAGTGTGTGTTGACTGCTGTCCTGTGGCCAGCCTTGCTATGCACAGTTCAAACAACACAGTAGACTAAAGGTCACCAGAATGTCCTGGTAAAGAGCTTCCTTTGTGGCACCAGTGTGTGTGTGTGTGTGTGTGTGTGTGTGTGTGTGTGTGTGTGTGTGTGTGTGTCGGGGACTGGCAGTCACTGCTGCATTGACGGTTACATAAATCAAGAAAGATGGGTGTGGACACCAGAACAGGTGACATTGTGTAAAAGAAAATCCACAATGAGGCTAAAAAAAGAACATCTATTATTTTACAAACACTATACTTCAATAAATCTAAAGATCTTAAAGCATTTGGTTTAGTGAGGTGATTCAGTTTTATTGACCCGAATCAGATTGTAATGGCATGGCTAAGCCAAAAATGTAAAATCCTGTGGCTATTTGTTTAATGTCATGTCGCTCCAAACCCAAATGCTGTTATTTTTATGCAGTTAAACCTCTGTGGAGTCTTTTAAACAGCCTTTTTTTTACACAATAAAATACTGCCTCCAAAATAGACAAAAACATCACAAAAGCAACATATTGAACTCTTGTTCTGAAGTAACAAAAGGAACATTTCCTTTTCATTGTAATTTTAGACTGAAATTCCCATGGGTGTCCAAACCATTGTATTTAAGACCAATGATAGTGGACCCACTCAATTTTACTGTAATTCACCGGTTACATCACTTGCTCTCTGAGGCGCAGCCCCGCAGCACAGTTGTTTGATTTTTTTTTATAGTCAGACACTACAATTAGAAACTGAAGGTGTTTCCTCAATGCAGCGTGAGCCGAGAGTCTTGTAGCACAGATCAGCAGCAGGAGTCAGATTTCATTTCTCACGTTACGAGAGTGACAGACAAGACGATGGCGGAAGATTTGGTTTCAATGCTAAATGGCAATATTTTGGATTTAAACCCAATGCAAACAGGTAACCTGCAAAGAATTAGTTGTTGTGCATCCCTGAATTGGTGCTAATTCTAAAGCAAATGTAAAAGTGAAAACACTCACCCACTGTTATGAATGGCAGTGCACATTTTACTTTCGCTTTCTGCCCAGAAACCTTAATATTTAAACATGTGTTGTGGTCCAACCGCTGTCTGTCATGGTAAAACCATAACGAAGACATATTTTTAGCCTTTTTAATTTAATTGAAATAATTAAAAATTGTTACACTTGTTTGGTAAATTAGCTATCAATTATGTATTTAATGGCTAATCTTTGCATTAGAAGTCATGAATGCTAATTATGATTTTGATGAATTATGATCTCCTCAGCCATATGCATGGAATTGCTTGTATTCATGAGTTCAATTGTTTCCCCATTATTTTCTAACAGGAACTACTGTTCATTAGTTACATTTACAAAAACAACTTAAAATGTATTATGAGCTCATCTTTCATTTGCTTTTGGAAAATTACATTCTCCGTTTTGACTTTACCTAAAGCCACCAATGATGTCTTTAAAGAGTTTGGTAACTGTATTATCACTCGCAATAAGTGTTTATAAGAACAGAAAACAGGTATTAACAACAATACAGTATATTCACTTATTTGACAGAAATAAATATGAATTATTAAAAGGTCATTGTAACTATGATATAATAACATTATAATGCAGGTTGCATCTTTATAATTACATTCATGTAACCACATACGACTAATTATACTTATGAATCAGTGTATAATGGATTATGGATTGGATTGTGCATTGAAAAAGCAAATGCATGACTTAAGTAATTATAAAAATAATATAAATTAAACTATAACTGTTCGTATAATGCAGTATAGGTCTTAAATATATGTTATTTCTATGAAGTCCATGCATGTAATGAATTATTGCGTTACCCTGACGGACTCCACTTTGATTGCTACCATAGGCATCAGTGCTTGAGTCCGAACAATAAACTTTTATCCCAGTTCTTCTGTGATAATTTGAATTAATTTGACACAGAAATAATGATACGGTGTGGTTGAAAGACTGTGACACTGTTTCATACCTGTACTTGACAACTGGTTTAGGGCCCTGTGATTTCCACAATCACTGAATAGCGGACGGAATTGCGGAATTAGCAAATTAACGCGGAATCTAGTGTTAACGTGGAATCTGCGGAATCTAGTGTTAACGCGGAATCTAGTGTTAACGCGGAATCTAGTGTTAACGCGGAATCTGCGGAATCTAGTGTTAATGCGGAATCTAGTGTTAACGTGGAATCTGCGGAATCTAGTGTTAACGCGGAATCTAGTGTTAACGCGGAATCTAGTGTTAACGCGGAATCTAGTGTTAACGCGGAATCTGCGGAATCTAGTGTTAATGCAGAATCTAGTGTTAACGTGGAATCTGCGGAATCTAGTGTTAACGCGGAATCTAGTGTTAACGCGGAATCTAGTGTTAATGCGGAATCTAGTGTTAATGCGGAATCTAGTGTTAATGCGGAATCTGCGGAATCTAGTGTTAATGCGGAATCTAGTGTTAATGCGGAATCTAGTGTTAACGCGGAATCTAGTGTTAACGCGGAATCTAGTGTTAATGCGGAATCTAGTGTTAATGCGGAATCTAGTGTTAACGCGGAATCTGCGGAATCTAGTGTTAATGCGGAATCTAGTGTTAATGCGGAATCTAGTGTTAACGCGGAATCTAGTGTTAACGCGGAATCTAGTGTTAATGCGGAATCTAGTGTTAATGCGGAATCTAGTGTTAACGCGGAATCTAGTGTTAATGCGGAATCTAGTGTTAATGCGGAATCTAGTGTTAATGCGGAATCTGCGGAATCTAGTGTTAATGCGGAATCTAGTGTTAATGCGGAATCTAGTGTTAATGCGGAATCTAGTGTTAACGCGGAATCTAGTGTTAACGCGGAATCTAGTGTTAACGCGGAATCTAGTGTTAATGCGGAATCTAGTGTTAATGCGGAATCTAGTGTTAACGCGGAATCTAGTGTTAACGCGGAATCTAGTGTTAATGCGGAATCTAGTGTTAATGCGGAATCTAGTGTTAACGCGGAATCTGCGGAATCTAGTGTTAATGCGGAATCTAGTGTTAATGCGGAATCTAGTGTTAACGCGGAATCTAGTGTTAACGCGGAATCTAGTGTTAACGCGGAATCTAGTGTTAATGCGGAATCTAGTGTTAACGCGGAATCTAGTGTTAATGCGGAATCTAGTGTTAATGCGGAATCTAGTGTTAATGCGGAATCTGCGGAATCTAGTGTTAATGCGGAATCTAGTGTTAATGCGGAATCTAGTGTTAACGCGGAATCTAGTGTTAACGCGGAATCTAGTGTTAATGCGGAATCTAGTGTTAATGCGGAATCTAGTGTTAACGCGGAATCTAGTGTTAACGCGGAATCTAGTGTTAATGCGGAATCTAGTGTTAATGCGGAATCTAGTGTTAATGCGGAATCTGCGGAATCTAGTGTTAACGCGGAATCTAGTGTTAACGCGGAATCTACTGTTAAAGGGTTAGTTCACCCAAAAATGAAAATTCTGTCAGTATTTACTCACCCTCATGTTGTTCCAACCCCGTAAGACCTTCGTTCATCTTCGGAACACAAATTAAGATATTTAGATATTAAGATCACTCCTGCATACAGTCCATAGGCTTCTTGAGGGACTGGCTCTTGCTGTCCCCGAAAAGTCATTAAAGACATCGTTAAAATAGTCCAAGTAACTACAGGGGCTCAATCTTAAGTTTATCAAACGACGAGAACACTTTTGTGCGCAAAAAAACAACAAAAATAACGACTTTATTTCAACTATTCACTTCCTTCTCCATGAGCCTGTAAGTCAGTTAACGTAGTGTGATTGCGTAGAGCTACGTCACACGTAGGCTCACTATTGGCCGACGCTGGTCATGTGTGTGTGATGCGTGTGACGTACAATAACAGAAGCTTACGCTATTAAACTAGTAACCTGACTCGTGCAGAGGGAGAAATAAACGAATAGTTGAAATAAAGTCGTTATTTTTGTTGTTTTTTTGCGCACAAAAGTGTTCTCGTCGTTTGATAAACTTAAGATTGAGCCCCTGTAGTCACTTGGACTATTTTAACGATGTCTTTAATGACTTTGAGGACAGCAAGAGCCAGTCCCTCAAGAAGCCTATGGACTGTATGCAGGAGCGATCTTAATATCTTAAATATCTTAATTTGTGTTCCGAAGATGAACGAAGGTCTTACGGGGTTGGAACAACATGAGGGTGAGTAAATACTGACAGAATTTTCATTTTTGGGTGAACTAACCCTTTAATGCGGAATCTAGTGTTAATGCGGAATCTAGAGGAATTTTAAATATTTGGTTTGAAATTCTGTTTTTGTGTGGGACAAGAACGCATGTCTGGTGAAAATGCAAACCGGGGGAAGCAAATCTGGGCGAGAGAGAGACAGAGTGTGACTTTATTTAAACTTATTTAAACCAATATAATTTATTTTCCTGGACAGTTTAAAGCTCATAACCATATTTTGTCGTTACTTGAAGAGTGCAGTGTTATTTTGCATCATGCAGTATTTGTCCTGAAAAGGCTACTGAGTAAATGTCTGTTACCTCAAATTTAAGGTCATTCCTATTTTATTTGTATACATTTTAATCATTAACTTTAAAAGCACACCTTTTTACGACTAAACTAACAGTCAAAGGTAAAAAAAGAAAAAATGAATTCCCAAAAATTTTAACGGAATTTGGAAAAAAATGAAACGGAATTTGGGAAAAAATAAAACGGATTTCATAGGGCCCTACACTGGCTCATGCCAGCGCCAACACAGATCTAAACGTCTGCCGTGATCATACTTGTCAAAAGTTAAATAGACGTAGCCTAATCACGGTCATTTAGGAATAAGATCGAGATCGCAATCTTTTAACGCTTAACCAGGCAGCTGTAGCATATGGGATTAATGCCGTGGAGCCACGAGTACACAATGGCTTTTATTTGTAGCAGAACAAATCCTTTTCCATAGAAGGTACAGGTGTTTTACACAATCAGTGTAGTCAATCAGAGGGAAAGCAAACAAGCGGACTCGAGTAACAATGAAAGCAAACTCTCAAAGCTGGTTCATGTCAATCTTCAGTCTGTTTAAAAAAAAAATGAAATGTGTCAGGACTGGGCTGATCTCCTGGCTTAGAGACTCATGCCCCGATGCACAATGATGATAAGCAGAGGCTTGAGTCACTGGAGACACACAGAGGCTGATTTGCATCTTCCTGGGCTGTGGTTTACTCCTGCTTTGTTTGTGTGTTCTTCCCGAAAGACAACACGAGTCCAGGCAACAGGTGTGGTTTCAACAACTGAGTCTAAACACTCCTGACAAAGTGAAGAAATATTTGACATAAAACAAACAGAGAAAACCACGTCTTCACCTTTCTGTTGTCCTGTGACACTAACACTATCTAATAACGAAAAATAGGGATGAGATGAGAAATGCAGTGTATATTGAGTTGACACATATTTGACATAAACAATAAGACTAAGCTATGTTGAGCTGTATAACAATAATTCGTTTTCTGTCGATGAATGTATCCAAACCTGTCCAATAAAACGCATAACATATTAAAGCGTCGTCTGTGTTTCCATGGTTTCTAAAAATCCTACAGTACATATTGTGCTTTTAATGGTGCATTAAATCCTTTGTGTCTTTATGCATGTGTTGTATGACTCTTAGCAGTGTGATCATAAATTAAGTGATCTAGGGAAGGAGAAAGACTGTTTTGAGTGAATGCACAGGGTAATATCACAACGCTCCAAGCGTTTTTCGAGCACAGAAGCAGCCAGGGAATTTCATAGGAAAAATAGCGTACAAATTCACTTGAAGTTGAAATTCAAGTTGAATTTTTTGATTTAATTAATAAAGCAGAGAAGCTACTCTTCATCAAGAAACCCTGCCACTTTACCTCTAAATGCACTTTGTTTTTATGAGAGAACATTTTATTTTAAAACCTGTACATTATTATTTAATGTACACAAATATTTGCATAATTTGTAATAATTTTTTTCTTTGAAACCTATTAATTTATACAATTGCAATGCCTTGATTTTAGTGAAGTTAGTACACAGTCATGGCCATAAATGCAATCGGGCTAATAATGGGCATAATTTCTTTCTGTGTTTCGGTGTTCGGCCTTGGTTTCCTCTTTTTCGGTTTTCCGTTTTGGCCAAGAATTTTCATTTCGATGCATCCCTAGCCTAAACCCCTCAATTTTGACAGAGAGTGAGTCTACTCATATCTATGTACACTTCAGACAGCGAGGGAAGGGCATACAAAGTGGATTTAAAAGCGGCCAAGAGGATACAGCAAGAGCTTTAAAGCTACAGCTAAAATTATTTTGATAAAACAGCACAACTGTTTGACATTGAGAATAATCAGAAATGTTTCTTGAGAATCAAATCATCATATCAGAATGATTTCTGAAGGATCATGTGACACTGAAGACTGGAGTAATGATGTAGAAAATTCAGTTTTGATCACAGAAAGTAATTACAGTCTACAATATATTCAAATAGAAAACGGTTATTTTAAACTTAATATTACTGTATTTTTGATCACAAATGCAGCCTTGGTGAGAATAAGAGACTTCTTTCAAAGTAAACTTTACAGACCTCAAACTTTTGAATGGTAGTGCAAGTGTTAACTGCATAAAAAGAAAACATATATATATAAATATATAAATAAATAAGTATAAATATATATATATATATATATATATATATATATATATATATGTTGGAGTAACTATTAATTTAAGCACTTTTTTGCTGTTGTTGTCTTATAACCAGTTCAACACGAGCACAATCACACTCCTAACTCACATATCCACTTAATCTGGATGACCCGGATCTAGTGTAGGGATGTGCGAGACTAGTCGAGTAAACTACACTGCTGCTGCTAGTTGACACTGGAAACATAGGGCCTAGTGTTTACATAATCTGAACATTTATGTTTTATGTTTCTAAGTTCAAGATTTTTAAAGTATGTAGCTTGAGCAGAAAACAAAATCCTAAATTTTACCCCAGACCTCGCAACTGTTTGTTTTCTCCATCACTCACGGCTCAAAGAAACGTCCACTCGTAAGACAAGCAAAATTTGACTTGAAAGAAAAGGGAAACGGTTTGTGTAGATTATGCCATGTCAAACTGGTATTTAACAATCGGCGTGTGATACTAATGGTTATGAGAGACAAAACTGGAATGAAATGAAAACACATTATGTTTGTATTTGTCCTGCATGCACTTCCTGTCGCATTGAATAAATAATGCTTTATTGGGTAATGTTGAATGCTTAAGTTTAATGTACAATGATCGTAATCACAGTGCATGTATACAACCCATTTTATAGAGGCACTCAACGTGGAATTTGGCTCTTAGATTAAGTAAAATAGTTTAATATGGATCACTCAAACAGACTTGTCAGTTACAAAATGTTCATTAAATGTTCATTAACTAAGACATGAAATGAGAGGTTTGTGTGAGAAAACGAACAGTATTTATATCGTTTTTATCTCTTGTAATCACAGCCACAAAGCGACCGCGCCTTCAGATCAGTTGGACGTGGCTGTGGTTACAAGAGGTAAAAACGATATAAATACTGTTGGTTTTCTCACAAAAACCGCTCGTTTCGTGTCTTAGGCCATCAATGTGTACTTACATTTACGAGTCATTAAATCATGTTTAATTTGGACTTCTCTGTGCATGCTCTTTGAGGTGGTGACCATAGACCTCCATTATATGACTGACAAGAACAGTTTGACCTAAAAATATCAAAATTGAAAATACTGTGGAAACAAAGACGCCTACATCTTGGATGTCCTTGAGGTAAGATAAAACATATCAAAAATGAATTTCAAAGTGAACTATCCCTTTAATGGTGTAAACACAGGTGTTGTCTTTGGTGCCACTGGTTAAGAATGAAAGCATCTCCATCTCTCTGACACCTGACCTCGTTGTCAATCTGTCCGTGACTCTCAAGACTATCTAATGTCAGCTCATCTGCCTGAAGCCGGCTCCGGTTTCGGCTCAGCCAAGCAAGAGCTCCAGAGGCTCCAGTCGCTGAGGAACACTGGTGACGTGGAGAGCGAGGCCTGCGTTTGGACGTTATCTGTCCAAACAGACGCAACTTTCGGCTCTTATCGCCTACGGATAGGGAGGGCATTGTGTTAACAACCCGATGGCGATGTCCAAATGTTACAGCCCTTAAAGTAAAAGGTCAAGGAAAGGTCATCCAGACTACAAGATGAAGGAAAGAAAATCCGTCACTTTGAAGCATGAATGTTGATAAGTGTTCACACACAAACACCCTGTACACTGGTGTTTCTCAAAGATCTGCACCTTAAGTGTTATTTTCCCTCAGGAACGCCCTTAGGTTTCCCTTAAACTTAATGGTGTTGCAAAAAATAACCGTTAAGTGTTCCCTGGGGTGAAAAACGTTTTGACTTTCAACTAAAGAAACCCTTAAAGGGATACTCCACTTTTTTTTGGAAATAGGCTCATTTTACAACTCCCCCAGAGTTAAACTGTTTTATCGTTATTGAATCCATTCAGCCGATCTCCGGTTCTGGCGGTACCACTTTTAGCATAGCTTAGCATACATCATTGAAGTGGACAAGACCATTAACAGTTCTCAAAAAAAAAAAAAAATGACCAAAGAGTTTCGATATTTTTCCTATATAAAACTTGACTCTTCTGTAGTAACATCAAGAACTAAGATTGACGGAAAATGTAAAGTAACGATTTTCTAGGCTTATATTTAAAAAATAAAATAAAAACAGATTAAACACGCTTCAATTATCTCTCCTTGGCCTGTTATATTGAAAATGTATGTTTTACAATTTGCAGTATGATGTTATCTATTGCTAAATTATGGCTCATCATAGACTAGCTAACCACAAAGCTAGCTAATGCCACTATCATCAGTGGAAGACCGCTAACGTTAACATTAATGAGCTTGGAAACCACAATGAACTTTTTCTGCCTAAATAAAGTAATGATTACTGTATTTATAACTAGCATATCTCTAGTTACAGTCCCTGCATTGTGAAATGCAAGTTATACTTGCGAGGAGTGAACATTTAGACATAGAGAAAAAGTATCAAACGTATCTTGTGCAGAAAAGTTAGTTTTTCTTTTACACGTGTGTGAAATCCAACAATATTTAATAAAAAAAAATATATACAGTATATAGGCCGATATATAATATAAATATATATATATAATATAAAATATCGGATTTTAAAACCCAAAAATATTTGTATCGGTCTTCAAAATCCTTTATCGGTCGGGCTCTAATATATATATACACATACACACACACACACCCCAGACATTCCCATAATGACTACCAAACCCCTCACACAATTTCTGCGGTTTGCAGAATGTAAAGTATACTGTACGCATTATGTAAATGATCTGTATGCATGGAACATGGTTGGCTTACTATATTTGCCAAACTGTGCAGTAAAAAAAGTGTGTGCAATACTGTATCCCACAATGCACTTGATCTGACTTAACCTTCTATTTCCAGCTTGACTAATGAAATGGAAATAATACCAGCTTTTTCAGACTGCCGAGAGAAAAATAAAACTGGTTTAAAAATGCAAAAATAGAGCAGCCTCAGTTGAAATTATAATATGTTGGCGGAGCAGAGTTTATCCCAGCCAGCATGCACACTTAATCCCTGCATGTGACCTTGCAAAGTCAGTCTCCTAATTTTCACTTGTGAAATAGGAGTATTCGGCTACAATTCATGTAACATGCGCACAAGAGGATCTGTTGGAGTCTCTCAGTCCGCGTCCTGCTGTTCATAAGTCCTGTTATGGGATGAAGCGGCCCCAAACAACTGCTGCAGGATCAGTCTACTATATCCTTAAACCTTAACCAATAGCAATTGTTTATCATTTATATCTTACCGTCTGCAGTCACAGTGCCATGGTCTAAATATTTGTATCAATGTAATGAATGGATTTAAATTAATTAGGTTATGGTAGAATTAAAAGCAAAGATCAAAGTATGTAAGCTTAAGTTTATTAATCACTGGCTTCCGGTAAGAACTTTACGCGAGTCGAGTTCTGGCAGATGAGTGACCTCTGACACGATGCATAATAGAAATCATAAATAATGTGGTAATTTTCATTTTTTGTGTGTGTGTGTGTGTGTGAACTAACCCTTTCATTTTGAGCTCTGAAAGTGACCCAGATTGATGCATTTTAACTTTAAAAATGAACAAAACTGTCTTAAGAGAGGTTGGCATGACCCTGGACCCCCCTAAAAGGACAGAGGTCTCATAAAACCTAGGGGAAACTCTGCACTCATATCATGTATATTATTTTTAAATGACTTCGCATAATAATTCACAATGAGAATCTCTATAGACCATTTCACAAGATGTAAACAACACTGGTCCAGAAACACTTCCTGTTTCAGTTTGTAACTGTTTTCTTTATTTCACATGTAAAAAAAACATCTTAAAGATATTCGTTTAACTTTTTGATTCAGTTCTGTTGGTTGTATTTTATCCCAGCTTTTATGTAGTGTTAAAAAACTGAAACTGGTGCTTCTGGACCAGTGTTGTTTACATCTAGCAAAATGGTCTATACCACTACAGAAAGCAATTAGCAATTCATGTTTTCAAAATTCAATCTCCTACTGTTCAAGGATATTTAAAAAGCACCACCATGACTAGTACTAGTACATACTAGTGTACTGAAGTGCCATTAATGACCTACACATTATGTCTGCACTAGAGCGCCTCCACTAATTTCAGAAGCACCCTCAGTAGTTGTGTTCTGGTCCCGGGAAAGCAATGTACAGCATACAATGTAGGTAATACGACATCACAACTTTTTTTTGCAACTTATTTCAATATCGTGATAATACAGTAGTACACCGTGATAAAAGCTTCAGCAATTATCGCAACATAACAATTTGTTATCATCACATGCATACATTAGTTGCATAATGCGGTCAGACATTCGTTCCACTCAGCATGTGCCATCAAAACCCTGATTTCTCAAACATGACACGAGTCAATAAATGCCATATATCCAGCATTATCATGATCTACTCAATGCATGCTGAAGCTGAACCGAACATTAAACCGAAACTTGGGACACGTAACATTCTTTATGGCACATTCCTGCATCACAACGTCAGATTATGACCCATGTTATCTTAACACGATTGAGGAAACAATGAAAGATTAAAAGTCTATTTGTTTCTCATTGTTCAGTACTAATGACAACCACATGAACTGAAGTGACTGCTACCCGAGATGTTTTTTCTTTCTTTCTTTTGTTAACTCTATAACAAAGACACCATATAATCCACTTTAACATTTCCAAACCTCTACACATGAACACTGGCACTATAGGAAGAGTAAATGGAAAAGTGCTCATGCAGTTCTCAATCAAAAGCATTAGCCGTGACTCACCCAGTTCCCTGGACACAGGAGACACGGCTGCGTTCTCCCCGATCTTAGATACGGCATCAAAGTACTGCTTCCCAGCCAGAGCCATGGCTGCAAAGAAGGATAAGAACGTGTGTTATTATACTGAGGTGGAACAGAGAAAGACATTCTTCACCATTCTTACTTTTCTGATTCAAATTGTCCATTCGAATACTTTTGAGTACCATATTATTTTGTTTCATCAATCTGCACGCGTCTCATTTGTTATCACCATATAATAAAAAAGCAATTCAAAAAAGATGTATGGATGGATAGTACTCTGATGTCAAGAGACCCGTTTTAAAAAGCAGACACACTGACTATGTTTACATACAATAATCAGATTGAGGACTTCATCATAAGATGTTTACCAGACACGAGCAAACCTCTTCACTCCCGCTTACATGCAATTTTCATTATTTTGGTTATTCACTATAAATTGTAGGTATTTTTCTGCCATTATTTACATTAATGCCATTATTTTTTCCATATGCCCTACACAAAATGATGAAATCGCATACAGTAGACGTGTTGCTGGCCACTGTTTTAATCTACTTACGTCAAATGCGAAACATTTCTACGGACTACTTGATTTTTTTAGTGACGAGCCTTAAATATCTTCATTTCGATGTTTTCGACCTTGTCATACTGCATTATTTTCGTCATGCAACGCTGTCAACACGAACTCCGCTTATTTAGCCCCCCAAAAATGGTTTCCCACTATGTTTACGAATCCCCATGAAAACATAATTCGTGTACGTCACACGAATTATGATGCGAATGGAATGGAATAGATGCGAATAAAGCCACTTTACTACGATTATGGTTACTGCGATTATAAGCTTAATTGAATCAACTTGATCAAAATATTGCGTTAATATAAGGTGACGTTTAATTAGTCTGGGTTTCCCCATGTTGCGTTGCCGCAGCTCGATTTTATTCACTCTGCTAGGCAGCCTGGACACCATGAACCAAATTTTCACCTGAGATAAGGAACCAATCACAGAACGGGGAGGGAGCAGCAAGACGATGCCAACGTATATGCGCGACACACAGAAGAAGTTTGTTTACATCTATGGACCCATCTTGGCCTCGGACGCGAAGTTACCTTCTGATACAGCCTAATGTTTGACATTACACGTATCGGCTCATCTGATTTGCAGAGGGGGGATTTAAAGCCGTTCCCTTTTACTGGTGACTCACTTTTTTTAATTTTTACTTCATATGACGTTAGCCTTTTTTGTTGATCACTTTTCATGCGTTTTAACAGCTAGATGGTGTTGCTATAGACGCAGTTGTTTCAATCAAATTATTGATTTATTTGGTAGGTATATCCATGTTATAAGTGGGAAAATGTATAGCGAGGCGGTTGATACAGCGAATACAACCCCTTCAGGCTGATTCAAGACTCCTCCGCTTCACGCGGGGTTGTATTCGCTATACATTATCCCTTACTTTTATTTATTTATTTCTATGAGGGCTGACAAGACAAAATAAGGACTGTCAAGTGTGTTTAAACTAGTGTTGTCAAAAAACTCGGTACTTCGGTACCAAGTCGGTACAAAAAAAAAAAGTTACGGTACCAGCTTTTCTAGGTACCGAGTACCAGGTTAATCCAGTTCTAGACGCGATGTCTGAAACGTGCACAGTTGCGTCCTCTTCATAACGCTGATATGGCTCTCTCTCTGAATCCACTTGTTGACACGAAAGGAGGAAAGAGCCACATATGGAAATATTTTGGATTAGGCTAATGTCACGTTGCCATAAGAGGCCGATTACATGCAAATTCGCAATTTCAAATATAGGCGCGAGGCAAGCGCGCTCATAATAAAAACTCGTTGCATAGCAACGACAGACGCCGCGTGAGAGCAAGCGCTTTGGAAAGAATAAGCACGCGCAAAAATATAATTAAAAAAAACCACGCGACATGTGAACGGCCTCTAAAGTGCTTTCGGGGTAGTTTTACGAGTACATGAGCACAGTAGTATCCACCCGACACCAGAGTACTGGTATTAGTATTGTCATTTAATGTCAGTGCCAGTTCTAGGCGTATCCTTGCCTTTATAACTCAGCAGGTTTAAAAAGCCTTTTTAAAATTAAATATGAATGCAGTTTTAGATGAAATAAAAGTACAGTCAAATCAAATAAAACATGTTTTTTCTCCTGTAGCCTATAGTTTGGTAATGCTACAATAAGATACCATTTATCAACATTAGCTACTTCACATCAACACATTGAGTGAACAATATATTTTTACAACATTAATTAATGTTTGTAAATGTTATTTAATAGAAACACTTGATTGTTCATGTTTGTTCACTTCATTCATTGTGCATTAAATAAATGTTAACGGATTAGAACTTTACAAACAACTTTAAAAATGTGTTAGTGTATACTATTGTTTATTTTAGGTCATTTTATCTAATTTTTTTCTAAAGTGTTTATAATACAAATGTACAGTTTCCATACTTGTAACCGTGATAAACACTTAAATATATGTAAATTTAAACTAAGCTTTGGTACCGAAATTGGTACCGAGAACCGTGAATTTTTACTGGTATTGGTACCGAATACTGAAATTTTGGTACCGTGACAACACTAGTTTAAACAGTGCGGTACAGCAACCAAATCAGTAGCACTACTACTACAAAAAAAAAAAAAATGAATTAGACAGGCTAATTGCTTCTGGTGTGGACAATGGTTCACGAATGTGTTAATGTTCATTTTATGAACAGATGTTGTCATTAATAAGTTACATTTGATTCTAAAGTTAAGGGCAGGCATAATAAGCTTTAGCTTCTGGTCATCTATAGTATTTATGTTTCAAATGTTTTGATTGATTGATTGAATGATCTGTAAATGACCAAACCGAATAAATGGAAAAAAAAATTTTTGCAGCGACCTTTCACTGATGTAAAAACGCAATGACGTGCACTTGCTAGCCTGATCCATTTACGTGTTTCTCCGAATGCTAAAGAGGAGCCTCGTCTAGCCTCTGAAGGAAATGACTTGGAAGGACCCTTGACATTGAGAAACACGTTTTGTGTATACATAAATCTCCTAAATCTCTGACCCATCGTCGTCTTCATCGTCTAATTTTCTGTCGCTCTACATACGTCATCTGGTATCATTGACCCGATTGGCTATGAGCTATGTACAGGCGCATTAATAGACAGTCGTAGCACCCAATAATACGGCTCTGGGCATTCGTAAACCTCGACTCTAATACGAAAAAACGGACTTGTCGTTCCCAGACCACGTCTCATTCTCAATAATAAGTGGTCTGGCGTCAGCCAGGCTAAAGTTTAATCGCAATATGATCTAAATCTCACTATAAGTGCATTATGAGGGTGCATGAAATCATAGTCAATGCCTTCCCACCAGTTTATAGCAGAAAAGGGAAAATCTTTTCAGTCAGTCTATAGGCACAACAAGCCATATAAGAGGTGTGTTTAGTCTGGGATTATGGTTATTATGTCTAACCCGATTCCTCAAACAGTAATACATTGGTTCAAGGTTTGATGAAACCTTCCCTTTGCTCAGTAGACCTACTTTTTCAGATTGACATGTAACTAAGTAAGCAATCTGAAGAAAGGCTATATGTGGGAGAGAGGGATGATACACAAAAAAGGAAAGAGAAGTCAAAGCTCCGTACTTTCTATAATTCATCTTGATGTTTTAGATGTCTTGCGTCAATCGTTAGGTCGGCCCTTTGTTTAGATTTCCACTTGATTGCCATTAAAAGCTTCATAAATTGGAATGATTTTTATTTGAAAACAAGAGACGTGAATGTTGGATGCGTCATATCAATGATTTCAGGAGGATCATGTGACACTGAAGACTGGAGTAATGATACTGAAAATTCAGCTTTGAATCACAGGAGTAAATTATATTTTAATATGCAATTAGACAATCAGTTTTTCCTTTACTTCTGATCCAATAAATGCTCTGGTGAGCAAACAACTTTTGACCAGACGTGTGTTTATAATGCCATAATCTTTCTAGATATCTGCATTGAAAACTCAGTATTTATCATCAACCACTAATAAATAGACTCTAGAAATAGCCAAATGCTTCATAACACAATGCCTAAAATATAGACTAATGCTACATGGAAGCTGCTGAATGGTAAGGCTTACCTGAAACGGCTTTCTCGTAGCTCTTTCCCAGGTTTACGAGGTTACGTAACCCCGGGTTGAACTGATCCATAACATTCTGCAAAGAGAGGATTTCAAACAGAGGAACTGGTTAAAAAGTTGGCATGAGCAATCCTGATGTAATCATTTGCAATCATGACATTGCGTGGACTGAGGCAGTTCTGTCCATGAAACAACCTCTTTAGTCTTAGTGTGTCGACTACCCAACCATCAAGAGACTCGACAAACTACAAACTGTTGAGTTCCAACCTGGTTCAGGTCTGATTTTCATGGATAACTTTGGTTTGTGATTAATTAGCTGTTAAATATATTGTGTCTTCAAATCACTGTAACTCAATTTATCTAAGAGTCCACCAATGAGTCAGAATAAACTGTTGGACTAACTTCCACTTTTATTGAATGCCTACTAGATGAGACTGCAATTTTTTTTTCCATTTTTTGCAATTCAGTTATTTTGCTTTATTTACAGATTCAATCATAGACTCATTTATACACACTAGAGCATGAACGCACATGCGCACTCTTCAAAAGGGCACTTTAAATCTCTTGACAAACTAAAAGACATGATTTACATGTGAGTTTATTCGAGATAAAAGATAGATAGACTGAACTGAATGTCAGCTTGCTTTAAAGGAACATTTCACCCATTTGCATTGAGCGTTGTATCTTTAGAAACACAGTCATATTTCTGAATGGTCATGGTTTATTCCCTTATTTTCCCCTGAGATGGGAGAAATAAGGATTTAAGTGTTTTACTTCCTGCTTATTACGATGTAAAAATCGTCATTTTGCGTCATATTAAGCATTAAGTCATATTTCATTGAAATGACAGAGACTACAAACATTAGCTCCTCATTATTCAACACTGTCCGAAAAAAAGGTACAAAAGCTGTCACTGGGGCGGTACCTTTTCAAAAAGGTACACTTTTGTACCTAAAGGGTGCATATTGTACAAATATGTACCATGAAGGTATGCACCAATATGCCTTTAGGTACAAAAGTGTACCTTTTGAAAAGGTACCGCCCCAGTGACAGCTTTCGTACCTTTTTTTCTGAGAGTGAAGGGTGTGAGACCCACTCACCCTACAGGCCTATTACGGATCAGTGGGTCTTACTTCACTTGCAGATACTGAACTATATATCCGCCATCTTGTTTGGAAGCTAAGCTAACAAGTGCTGTGGAGATATGAAGTTATGATAATGATTGAAGAAACTAAACATGATATGGAAGAAGAGGATTTTGAAATTCTGTTGCTCGAATCCGATGTTCGTGGCTATCTTTACGAGTCGCAGTATAGTTTAGAGCAGCTGAGGCTGATGGAGGAACCGGAGGCGGCTGCCTGTCGCGGTCGAGGAGCTGAGGCGGACTGCTGGTGCCCGTGCTCACGCTGCAGAGAATTTCAACAATGGCAATTTCTCCTGAACGAAATCTCTGAATCAGACGAGCACACGGACGTTTGTGTTGTGATGTGAACCATCCTAGTTTCGCCTGACTGAACATCCAGGTATCATGCAGTAATACACCATATAAATAAATACAAACAGGGAGTAATTCACTAATGTGTTTGCCAATGTAATGTGAACAGGGTTTGTTGTTGTGGGAAGGAGGAGGCGGGAACCGGCGAACATTTAAACATTTTAATAGTAAAATGAATAAATACAAAACGGAAGTCATTCCCTCATTGACGACTGATGTCCAAACACAACATAAAATCAGGCCTGTTTCTCTCTCGATCTGCCGTTTATGCTCCCGCTCCTTTGTGAGAGATACGAGACCGGTCGGTGCGTCTCGTCTTTAATTATCACTCACGCCACCGGCCTCACGCCGGCCTCGTCCTGCTCGCCACAGCCATCTAACTACAAATTTTACGTGAAATGAATTTCAAACTCATGGCAGCTAACGTTAGCCTTGATGACGAAAGAATGATTTCTCTGATCTGCATGCAGTTCCGGATTAGTGGGTGTGGCTTGCTGAGCTGTGCTATGTGTTGCATTGTGGGAGTTGTTGTCTTACATACAAATGCGCCCTTCGGTTATTTTCTGTCTTTTCTTGGTCAAGAGGGCACCAAATTCAAAAATCTTTTACATTTCGACTAAATATATGAACCACTTTCAATAAAGATTAATGTTGAAATGGGTGAAATGCTCCTTTAAAAATGTATTGAGTCACTCAATGTCACTCAATCAAGAAACTGCTTCTAATCACAGGTCGAGAGCTGTCGTTCCAACCACACATTGAATTAGAAATTGAGAGTGAAATATCCAGTCATGACTCGACCCACATGAGCCTTTCTGAGTTTCTCACAGGTTGCCCATCTCAGGGTTTGAGGTGCTGTGCCAGTTCCTCGTCTGTCAGGAGCGAGAGTGTGTGTGGAATAACTCTCGCATTCAAATTCATGCGTGTCAATATTGCGAACTACCTCGAGTCAGTCTGGTAGTGTCATAATGGGAATGACAAAGTTTGGGAGAATGAAGTTTGGACAAGTTGAGAACTGCAATAAAACTACTGCTTTTCACAACAAGATCAGTTTCTGAGCAAAAGCCCCATGTGTTTTAGTAGTTGCCAAAGCTGCATTACGAAGAGAGGAAGCAGGGATGTGAATGAGTCACTAGTGAAGACTTGGGCTTGGTTATATTTACTGAACTTTAAGCGGCACACATGTGCTTACTTAATGCTTACTAATCCTCACTCCAGCCCACTCCTCTCCACTCCCCGACACGTATCGAGCTGCCTGAGACTCCGGATGACAGGAGGCGCAGCTCATAATTTACTGGAATCAAACTATATTGGAGTGACGCACTTATGGACAGATCTGACGTGGGAGCGGGTCTCTGGTAATAAACCTCCTACCAATGAAAGTGTTCATTCGGTGCCACAGCTATACTGTAAAACCAGGGAGAACCAAGTAATTTGGTTAATTACTTAAAAACTGGTTTAAACCCATGCTAGACCAACAGAATTCACTGATAATGTTGTCCCAACTAGTTAACACAAAATTGTCTGAACAAAGAATTTCAAAATTAAGAATACTTACTGAAACATTAAAAGGATAGTTCACCCAAAATTTTTAAATTCTGTCATATTCTCACCCTGATGTTGATCCAAACCTGAAGGACCACATTAATGTCAAACATTTCGAAGAATGTTGGTAGTCAAACACTTTCGGTTTCCATTGATTTCCATTATATTTTTGACCATACTATGCAAATCAATGGGAACCAAAGCAGTTTACCAACAATCTTCACAATATAACGTCTTTTGTGTTCCACAGAGTAAAGTTAGGGTTGTGTTCATGTAACGGAGGCCAGCTAGTAGTTGCTGTGCGAGTAAACCTCACTCCTTTCATAATAGTGCATCTATCCATCATAATAGTGCATCTATCCATGATAAAAGTGCTCCACACGGCTCTGGGGGGTTAATAAAGGCCTTCTGAAGAGAAGCGATGCATTCGTGTTAGAAAAATATTCATATTTAAAATGTTACAAAGTAGAAGTCTAGCTTCCGGCCAAACACAGTCTACTTGCGTCTAAAGCCATTTGGAGCACTTATGATAATCGATGCAGTTTTATGATGGAAAGACGCAGTTTTATGGACTTCAAATTTATGGACTTTATGGACCTAGGATGACTTGGGTGAGTAAATCATGGGCTAATTTTCATTTTGGGAGAACTATCCTTTTAAAGTAACCATAAAATTAAAATCAACAATTCCTATTTTTTGTGGAATATTGCAGTAGGCTATTTATTATAAACTATCATCCTAATCTTGACAGATAATGTTTTTATCAGTGTCCCGTCATATTCTAAAATCAAAATAACTTCCCCTGCAGCTCTTCTCTTCTCTGATGATGCGTTTACTGGCGTGAGGGTGGGGCAACCTGTCACTCACATGAGATCAGCCAATAGCAAACCACAACCATCCAATCAAATCCCCATGGACAAAATCAGTTCCTGAATTAAGTGTCCTTTAAAACTATATAGGCTAGTTACCAAAATTAAAATGTTTAAAATATTTAAGAAAGCAGTTGAGAGAATTTAAAATGCATCACATTGCCTTGACTTTTTAACTTTTGTCAACAAAAGTTTACTGTATGTCTCTACAATTAGTTATTCAATATCAGTAGATTTGTCATGAAAAATGTTGAGAACAAGCTTGGGTCATATTCCAACCCAAAATAATACTAATTATTAAGGATACAATTCCTTTTATATTATAAAGAAAATTAAAGGGTACATTTCAGGATTAGGGCATAACTGCAGTACCAGAAAACAATTTATATATATATATATATAGATATATTAGGGATGGGCAACGATTAATCGCATCCAAAATAAAAGTTTGTTTTTATATGATATGTGTGTGTGGTGTGTATAATTATTTTGTATATATAAGTACTAACACATGCATATATTTAAGAAAAATGTGTTTTTAATACATCAAATATTTATATTTATACATAATATTAATTATGTATAAATATATAAAGTACATACATGAAAATATTTCTTAAATATATACATGCATGTGTGTGTATTTATATATACAAAATAATTATACACACACCACACACACATACATTATGTAAACACAAACTTTTATTTTGGATGCGATTAATCGCGATTAATCGTTGCCCATCCCGTGTGTAATGTGACGTCACGTTTCCCTCACTTTGATTTGGACAAATTGAATTGGGCTATATCTGGTTGTGGCAATATTTTGGGCTAGTTTTAAAGGGAAATAAAGACAAGTATCACACAAGGGTGAAGAGATAATGAAATAGGTCTAGGCTATATTCACAATAGGCAAAAAACAGTATGTGACTAAAGACGTGTGTGACTAAATCCCAGGATGATTTAATCTAGGATTCAGATCTGACTCATTTGGGTGTGTCAATAAATCATTTGACAACAACCATATGCTGTGGTTAAAACCCACCTGTTGCTCAAATGCCAACCCGAAAATTTGAATAACCTTCAGAGAATCGTGTTTGTCTCCTTCAGCAAACGACCCAGTTTGACAAAAAGTTTCCTGACCTGGTTAAAAGTTTCTCAACCAGCAAATTGACCACCTAAATCCAGAAACGTCCTACCTGTCAACCTGTTATCGACGGCGTGTTTGAAATGTCTTCAAATATGTGGATGTTTCACACTTAAGCAAGCAACTGTGGGCTCAACAGGTGAATAATATTGGTGTTTTGTCCTGAGGTAAGCGTCATTTCTCTCACCTTGTAAGTGCTCTCGGTCAGTTTATTCACCTCCTCCGGGTCGCGCGACATTCTTCTTCGACGAGCGCGCGCGCACTCAAATGTCGACAAAGACTCTCCTCTCAGTCGAAAATTATTCCAAAATAACTCGTTCAGGACAGCACGCTTATCGCCTTCCGACAGTCCTCATAGCAAGACGCTCGTCTACAAGAGCTGTGCTGTAGATTTCCTTGAGAAAGTGTCTGCAGTCTTACTCAGTAACGGACAGGTGGAGTTGAGCTGAGAGTCGAGGCTTTGCTTCAAACTTATGAGCGCGTGAATGAATTGTGTGTGTCTGCGACGTCAGGGGCGGGACGGATAAGGTGAGGTGTGGGACGTCACGCACGGTCCTCCGACAGGTGCACTCGGACAGAAACGAAAGATAAATGCTGACATCTGCTGCTTATTTTCGTTATTGCAGAACATTTGAACATTAACAGAGTCTGTACTTGCTTTCAAGAAAAACAACGAGAACAAAACAAAGAGAAACATGCACCGAAAAACCGTAGAAGCTGAGAGCAAAAAGTTTTTTTTTTGAAGCAAAAAGTTTTTACACTCAGTTTTTTTTTCCCAAGTGAATGCAATTTTTTATATTTATTGACCTTTTTACTTTTTATGCACGTGGCATTTTGGTGCACTTTTCTCTTTTTATGTTCATATTTATAATTATGCATGTGCACATTTACATAAGTATACATTTACACACACACACACACACACTATAAAATATACAAGTATAGTTTCAATAAAGACCCAATTTATACTGTGGAATATCAAAAACATAAATGTGCTGAATGTTCTGATTATGTAGGGCTACATTGCGTTTTTTCTACTGGTACTTTACGGTTATAGACAGGCTATGTGGCTCTTTTTTTTTTTAGATCAAAATGTATTTATTTAGATTTGCAAATGCTATTTATTTTAATCAAATGTTTTTGTTTAATTATTTATTTAGTTATTTGCTTGTTTAAATCAATGTGTGTTCATTTATATTAATCAATTTATTATTGTGATAAAATGTGTTTTTGTACTTAATTTAACATTTATTATTACTATTTTATTCATTTTTGTTAAGTGCTGTCAAATTGATTCATCACAAATAAAGTAGTTTGTGCTACACACACACACACAGACACACACACACACACACAAATATATTAACTTTTATGCTTGTGTTTTTGAAACGTCTTGCAAGGGGTGGCAACAACACCAAAGCAAATGCACATCATGCATAGTTTTATTGTGGATTTGTGGCCTGACATATATTCATATCAGTGATGCGCGGGTCAATGTATAAACAACCCGCAACCGACCGACGTTTTCAGCTACCCGCCCGCAACTCGGACCGCAAAAAAAAGTAAAAAAAATATTGTAGGCCTACCCGACCCGCTTCCTGACCGCATTTTTTAAATGCTCGTCGTAGCGTCATTTGGCCATAGACGTGTAACAACACTGCATCGCAAGAAGACGTAGGCCTACACATAACAAAGGCAAAGCCAGCACTTTGGTCATCATCTTTCATTATTTCAGCAAATGTCTCCCACACTTTTACTCTTTCTATTTGTGTATTTGCGGAGCTTCCACTCGCCAGTCTTCACCTTTTCTCTTGCCGCCTCCATCTCTCTGCAGACTGTAGTGATCATAGACATGGCCGGTTCGTGAACGAATCTGGATCTGGCATCAAAACAAGTGATCAAAGTGATTAATGCCGTGATCCCAGTAATCAAAGTGATTTTGGGAAATGTGGTCATTGAATGCATTCTGTGTGAAAGAAGTGCAAAATGATTGAGTTTGGGAGAGACTTCTGGGTCTTCAGTATCGACCGATGCTTGATAGCAAATGAAAAAACTGTAAAACACACATTTATTATGACGTGTTATTTCAGTAGCAGAAGTTCAGCTTTATTCATTAAAATTAAAATAAGAGTCTCTGTAATTAATATCTCACTGTTACTGATTTGTCATATAGCTCAAAGTATTATGGGTAAAATCTCTCTACAGTCTATTCTGAAACATCAACACAGTTTCACTGATGATCCAGAACCAACCCAAAACCCAGGATAGAGCGGCTGAGTGAATGTGGTCTGGACTGTGTGGATGAGGCTCATTGTGTCAGAGACGCTGTAGAAGGACAGAGTTCCTGCACTGTGATCCACACACACTCCTATTCTTCTGCCGATGGGCTTAACAAGGAGAGGAGTGCGTATGTTATTGTGCCAGAATGTGTAACTGGAGGAAGAGCACTCCAAACTCCAGGACTGATCATTACCTCCAAACACACACTCATTCCCCGATCTCTTCCTGCTGATGCTCTTATACGACACTGATATATACACACTCCCACTCCACTCAATCTCCCAGTAACAGCGTCCACACACTCTCTCTCTACACAACACCTGACGCCAATAATCAAATCTATCTGGATGATCAGGATACGGCTGCTGTGTGCGATTGTGAGTAATAACTCTGTTCCTCTCAGACAGATGGAGGCGTTTATTCACCGTGTTCAGATCCGGAGTGAGCTGATGGGAATCTGATGAAGAGAAAACACATCAGAAACAGGAATTATAGACAGATATCCTGAGCAAATCCTCATTTACATGATCAATTATAAAACTCTTCTATCATGATTTATTTCTCCTTCTACAGGAAGAACATGAACACACTCAGTGAGTTTTTCTGCTTGTTTTCTAGTGACTCACATTGTAGGAAGTCGTTCCTGGTCTTGGGATTCATGTTGGTGAAAGTGACTGTGGAAATAAACACACATGAACAGTGTGAAGAGAAATGACAAGATCAAATACATTCATTTCTAAGACGTTTCTAATCTGATATTAGATGATGTATGACTCATTTCTGAGAACAGATTCATCTCCAGACGCCTCATAAATAAAACACTCGTATCGAATTCAATCCTAAATCCCAATTGGACTTCATCCTACAGTACGACCATACATTATGGATGTTTTATAAATCACAAGAACATTTCAGAAACTGTTGTAGGTTCAGATTTGGGCTCTTTCTCACACGTGTGTATAAAGGAGGCGCAGGACTTTACCTCCGTCTGAGATCTTCTTGATCTCCTCTTTGCAGAAATCCTCCAGTTTGTCTCTCAGCTGACGGACAGATTCTCTCACGCCATCAAAAGAGGAGAGAGAACCGAAGGGAACGTCGGGTTCGTCTGTAGATTCAGGAGGAGCTGAGAGAGACTGGAAACTCTACAGAAAACACAAATCAAAACTCATCATCTCCACACTTCAGCCAATAACCTGCACTATATCAGATCTGTGCGGCTCTTGTAGACTTGACTTCTCTTCAGTGACTCGCTTCAGTCCAGCACTTTCACACAATCAGAAACTTTCTTCTCATTTTCATTACATGACATTCATTTCACAAACTCCAGTATCTGTCACTTACACTCCTTGAGAAAAAGAAAGTGAACTTTTAAGAAGAATACCGTACTTATAACAGAAATTACATACTTTAAAATATATAAGTGCAGATTGGATGTAATGTTTTCAGAAACTTAATTGCATGTTATTTGCAGTGAAATGAATGTGGAATAGTTAAATTTTTATATTAAATGCAAATATCTGAACTTTAGAGTGTTTTTGTTGCTCTGCTTATGTTGGTCTCATTCTGCTCTCATCAAATGTTTCTCTGTGAGTCTCTTGCTCAAGTCCACTATGATCCTGTTCTCCTAGATCTCTGTTACCTGCAGGAACTGGATGTGATCTTGTGTGTGTGAAAGCTGCTCCAGCTCAGCGTCTCTCCTCCTCAGATCATTGATCTCCTGCTCCAGTCGCTCCAGTCGTCCTTCAGCTCGACTCACTGCAGTCTTTTCCTGATCTCTGATCCGCTGTGTCGCCTCAGAGCGGCTTCTCTCAATGGAGCGGATGATCTCAGTGAAGATCTTCTCACTGTCCTCCACTGCTGTGTGTGCAGAGCGCTGTTACACACACATCACAATCACACAGTGAGTTCAGTGAGTCCAAACTGAGACGTCTCACACTTCTCTTCTTCTCCAGACTCACCTTATGAGACTCCACATCCTCTCTCAGCTGATGAAGATCTTTCTGTCTCTGCTGGATTCTCTGACGGATCTTCATCTGCGTCTCCTTCAGCTGTTTCTGGAGGACAAACCAAAGACAGCGAATGACACATAAAATACTGTCACACAATAAGGGTTAAAGATCTACTATTACACTAATAAAACTACTAAAACTACTGTCACACAATAAGGGTTGAAGATCTAGCATGGCAAGTTTACACTGTAGTTCAAACCACAGATCAGTGAAGTTTGATGTTATTGACGTCATCATCTTTGATTTGGGCTCTGCGTACATGACTTGATCTTTGATTTGATTTGTGAATCCAAATTGGTCCTTTAAAAAAAGTACTTTTAAAAGTAGCATTCCTTTAAAAATGACATGTAAATAATATACTTTAAAAGAATATACTTAAGTTTGTAATGAACGTAGTTTTTACAGACAGACACGTATAGTTGCATGTTAATTCCCATTAAATGTATTAAATTCATATTTATATTTAGTTTAAATTTATATTTTAACGATTAGCTGAACTTAACAGTGAATTATTAAGTACTTCATATGTAATTTCATAATTGCTTCTATTGTTTTTAAAATATAGTTAAGTGTACGGTCATGTACAGAAAGGTAAAATTAAAAACTAAAATATAGTCTTAAATAAAAATTTAGTAAACTAAATATTTAGTCTTCTTCAGTTTCTTGTACATATAAAAATGTATTAACTTTAATATGGTGAATAACAGCTGTGATTATAATCAAGTACTTTACATGTTAGTAAACACATCAAAATAAGTGCGCTGCTTTAAAGCACGACAAACGAGTCACGTAAATATTATTAAAATGTATTTTAAAGTAAATTTTTAAATTTGATATTACAAAGTGTATTTATAAAGTGAAAGTCATGAAAATGTACTTTCCTTACTTATGTAGCCTTTCATTTCATTAATTGTATATTATCTGCAAGTTCAGTTTTATTTTTTTAAATATACTTTTAATTTGAAGTACACTATACTGTAGGCTAAGTGCATGTAAATGCAATTAATCACATATCTTTTTTACCCACTAGGGTTTTTTTTAGATTGCTTTTTTTTCTTTTTGGAGCTTGAAACTTTTGTTTCCCATTGACTTTCAATGTATAGACCAAAATAGATATTTAGACATTCTTCAAAACATCATCTTTACAATCTACAGAAGAAAGTGAGTCAAACCGGTTTGGACCAACATACATGAGTAAATGAGTGAGTAAATAAAGACACTTTCATTTCTGCGTGATCAATCTCTCTCAGTTCATACCTGTTTCTCTGTCCTCTGTGCTGCAGTTGATACAGTGTTGTGGTTTTTATGTTCACTCTCTTTACACCACACACAGATGCACTGTTGATCAGTGATACAGAACATTTCTAGCTCTTTATCATGTTTACGGCAGATCATGTCCTGCAGTCGTCCAGTGGCATCAATCACTTTGTGTGGTTTACGAGAGAAAAGTTCCTCATGACGGTCAAAATGAGTTTGACAGTAAGACTCCTGACACACCAGACAGGACTTGACGGCTTTGTGTTTTCTTCCAGTACAGACGTCACACTCCACGTCTCCAGCTCCAGCGTAACAGTCAGCAGGAAGTTTAGTCTTCTTCAGTTTCTCCACCAGTTCAGCCAGAATGGTGTTTTTAGCTAAAGCAGGTCTTGGACTGAAGGTCTGTCTGCACTGAGGGCAGCTGTAGACGCTCTTCTCATCCTCCTGATCCCAGCAGTCTGTAATACAGATCTTACAGTAACTGTGTCCACAGTGGATAGTCACTGGCTCCTTCAGGAGATCCAGACACACTGAACACATGAACTCATCCTGAGAAATTCTGGCTTCTGCCATTTTACCGCACGAATACAGTCAATCCCGGGTCGTGTTTGCGTTCATAGAGAAGGCGTTCTGGCAATTTCCCGGGATCAACGCGCTGTGTGAAAGGGGCTAGAGAGACACAAACACACAACAGCTTAACAATACTTCAGTTTCCCTGAACTGAGGAGTTGAAATAGTTTCCCGCTTCTGTGTTTGAGTGACGTGGTAAAATAGGCGTGTCTGTAAAGCAACTTCCTCTTCGCTCACGCGCACGCGCACGCACACACACACAGACACACACACACACACTTTACTGCTGTGTTAGTGCTCTTCTAATGTAGTCGAAAATATTACAAGTTCCGTGCTCATGAATGACAGACGAAGATATTCACGAATGCATGCGTCTACTTTGTCAAAGTAATGTCAATATGTCAAAAAAGTACAGTTGTAAGATAATACAGAGATCATACAATTAGCTAACATATTCATTTAGGCGGAAACAATGAGCTCATTAACCCTTTCCCCACCAGAGTCTTAAAAAGATACCAGCAACTGCCCACGTTTGTGATAATTTTCACAAAACTTTAATGCCCCCCAGAATATTGTATTGTGAATATCTGAACATATACAGTATATCAAGATAAATAACAAAACCCTTTTTTTAATGTGGGTAAGTTTCATAAAAAAACAACAACATTTGAAACACAGCTTTTTAATCTGAGAAATGTTGTACAATTGTTTCATTTTCTTCTTTGCAGAAACTGCATAATGGCGAAAACCCTTCTTTAAATTTACTAATAAAATCATTACAAGGATAGTATCTGTTTATTATTTTAAAGTGAGTTTATTTGACTTTGTTAGGGATTACATATTTATTTATATCATACCACAAATTCTTAAAAACAAGAAAGTGGTAATCCTGTTTCCACTTCACCATTGCCTTAGGTGAAAAACTTTTCTCTTTGATTAAAATTCTTCTGATATAGCCAAGTAGATAAATATATTATTATTTTTTTTTTATCTCTAATGGAAAGGCCCCCAACAGTCAGACTAAGAAGAGAACTTAGAATTACAGGATTATACATCTTTTCGTTTTTATAAGATAAAGTAGCCTAATTTCGGGGAGTTTAAAGTATTTTGATCAGGAGATTCTTTACTCTTTCAGAAGATGTGTGATAGCTTCCCATGCCGTATAACAGTGAATGCAGGAAAGGGTTAAAGCAATTATTATTACTTTTGTGATCTATTACTAAAGTTGTGATCAAAATGATTAAAATACATAGAAAATTTGTCAGTTGTTTATGTTGATTTAGAGTTGGCATCATCCGATGTCCATTAAATGACATAATCTCCACTAAAGAGAAAAGGTGAACCTTGGGTAACTAGCACCATGCACACTTGAACTTAGACGGGTTTGTCGTAGAGCGGAACGAAAATGCAAAAAAGACAAATTACAAGTGTCTATGAAATATCACTCATATTACATACCAAAAGTCAGTAAAAGCTGCGAAATCTCAGCATTTTTCTAACATTAGGCCTACAGCAAAAAACTCCCACAAACCTAAAATACTTTTTTTGCTAATGTGGGATTACAAATTTTATTAACATGTTTCATAAAGGTTTAACAGTAATTTTAACCGAAAAATGTATAGTTTTTACCATTTTGAGGCCAAGAAGATTAAGCAAGCAGGTGTCACACATTAGCTTTTGTCTTTATGCACTTCCTGGCCATTAAGTTCAAGATACAGTTTTGCTTTTGTAATGGTAAAAGTGTGACCACTCTGGTCAGATTGATTAGATTAGCGTCTCTGGTAATCTGTTGAATCATTTACATTTGCTTTGTTTCAAGAGTCTCCTCCTCAATGCAACACCTCCAGATTAGCATCTCAAGGCACAGAAAACTGCTATGCTGATGAACTGAGGTGTCTGTTGAATCATTTCAACAGGTTAAGTATATGCATCTGACACTAAAAGAAAATGTTACTGTTGAAGTAATGTTTTATTTTTACTACAACTTTAGGAGGGAAAACTATGTTGTGTATTTACGAAATACAAATGAACCCTCCCAAATGAATACAGACAGGAGCCATCTTAGAAAATAGTCAGATTACTCAGCACGTCGTTCGTGGTTTGACTTGTCGAGTCTGTTTTCTAAAGATGGCGCCGCCTGTATACACGAAGTGAACTGTCTTTATAAAGCATCTTCTTATTAAACGGTCTGTACACTTACAAAGTTATCAATGCTTCGTTTGGCATGTATGGAGCCTCATTATGTTACTGCGTTAGTGTGGGGCTATTTTGAGCCTCACAGCCTTTTGAGGTATTTTGATACCTCAAAAGTCTCCTGGTCTGTTGCGTGGAAGAAAAAACTTCACTACACTTAAATTAATGTGTGTATATAAATACACACACATGCATGTATATGTTTAAGAAAATGTGTTATTCATATATAAAATATCTATATCTATATATCTATATATATATATATATATATATACAGAATTTAAGCGCAAATAATTCTCAAATATATACATGCATGTGTGTGTATTTATATACACAAAATAATTATATACAGCACACACAAATATATTATGTAAACACAGACTTTTATTTTGGATGCGATTAATCGCAATTAATTTTTGCACAGCCCTAATATATATATATATATATATATATATATATATATTTAGACCACTTAACTTAGTGATTTCTATCAGGAGTTTCAACCAGCAAAACAAAAACATTTTCTGAAACAAATCACTTACCCTTCCTTTGATCTACATGAGCGCTTCATTCAAATCTATATGACGTGAAGAATATCGGGACTAACAATGTATACTATATTATAGTAGTAAGTATATAAGTAAGTAAGTATATGTAAGGATGAAACTATCAAGTTAAAAAATTATTTATTAAATTAATAAAAACTAAACAAATTAAGCTCAAGGTAGGCCTATTATTGAAATATATTTCTGGACTCCTGTCATAGCCACTTTTTAAACCGTTATTAATAGAGTTGGAAATGCTTGTATGGATGTTATGGAAGGTCAGCCAGAACACCCTAGCAACCATATACTGTAGCAACAACACCCCACAACTGCTTAACAAGAGCCTAGCAACCACCCAGCATATCCTAGCAACCATCTTGCAACACTTTAGCAAACACCCAGAACATCTACTTATTCTGAACTTCAAACTATTTTACATTTTATTAATCAAAACCACACTATCCTCAATCTGTTCATTTTGTAACTGAAAGGTACTTTTGGTAGTAATAATAAAAATTATTTATGTATTTGTTTCACTACAATAAATAATAAAATAAATGTGATTTTCATTCAAACAAATAGAGCTTGAGAAAAGAACAGATACACATTGTTACTTCACACACACACACACACACACACACACACACACACACACAACATAAAACTCGTTCCACCATAAAACATCCATTTCAATCATAACAGACTGACCTAAAAAATCACTAACAACAGGGAGCATTTCATAAATGTTTAACTTTTATTTTTAACGCTTGAATGTTTTCTTCCCCACATATAAATTCATTATATGATAAGAATGAGACCTTTTCATTTTGTTGACTGTATTACAACACAAAGAATGAATGAATCAGAAGTAATTTTTTCCCACTATATCTTTACATATAGTCATTTACATGCACAACATTTAAAGTTGAAACAACAAAATCAATAAAGATAAAAAAAAAATAAAAAATACACGTCTAGCATACTGTAATGACGTGCATTACTAGAGACACGTCTGTGTCCGGACGAGTTTCCCAGGTGGAAGGTGATGCTGCTGCGACCATAAATAACCTTTCCTAAAAGTTCTCTAAAGGTGACAAACATTCCGAACCTTTACAGAACATTCGGGACGTTCCTGAAACGTCCTCTTTTGGTAATGAAAGTGCTGCAGTTCAACGTTCCTTAAATGACTTTAGGGGGACATTCCGTAAAGGTAATCTTATGGTCACATAACAACGTTTCAAAGAGGACATAATCAAAACGTTCTCATATGGGTCTAAGTTGGTCCTATTATAACGTTCCTTATAGGACTTTAGGGGGACGTTCCGTAATGTGAATCTTATGGTCACATAATGTTTTGATCCAACTGCAGAAGTAAATACATTTTTACACAAAATTGAATTAAAAAATGCAACAACAGCTTTTTATTTCTGTGATGATTACGGAACATAAATTGCTGAATTAAACATTCAAAGTTAATGGTTGTTCTGTTTGACCAACTATTTAACTATTTAAACTAGAGACTGTGATTGCTACGGGAAAAGGGACCGCTATAGTGACCGAGATCACTGTGCTGCTTAACAAACTATTTGTGAACTTAACTATATATACTTACTTTAACATTCTCCAGCAAGTTTTAATGTGTGATTTGTCATGTTTCAAGCACCAACATTTTTTTAAGTTCTTAATGTCTAATGAGTTTAACTTTTGTATTTTAAATTAAATTGATTTAGTAGCCTGTTCAGATTATAGTCTTTTGGTGCTGACCAGCATATAGGCCTAGTTGAAGAAAGCATGAAGTCTACAATGAATCCACAAACACTCTGATCAACCTAAACTTTACAGTTGCAATGTGGAGAAAACAAATCAATGAATCTATAGTCAAATACTGTTATGTTCCTGCATTCCTTTGGTTCTGAACTAAATTTCTCCATTTCAGACCCCTGTGAAGATTGCTGTTGATATGAGGGAAGAACCTTTGTTATAATCTGAAACATACTAAACTTTATTATTCTGGATCGTCTATAGCAATTATGTGGCCATGTGTCTGAATTAATAAAAAAAAGGAAGACACAAAAAGAGTTGAGGTTGTTTGTATTTCAGAGAATTAATCCTTTCATTTTGTTATTTAAAATAAGCAATCTTTTGGTTTAGCTACTAATAACATGCCCTCATATGTTAATGTATTTTATTTTGCGTAGTAAAGAACAATGACTTTCACCTGTGACACATTGATTGAGCAAATTGCCAGGTGCAGGTGGAGCCATTCTGATTTACATCTGCATAAAATTGGATGGTAGCACCATAATGTGTTATTGAAACAAGCTTAGCAATAATGGGGTTTTGGCAGGTTGGATTTGGATTGGTGTTTATTCTTGCACTTGGATTTTCTGAAGCACAATGGAGAGCAAGAGCAGCGCACAATCAGAGTCCAAGTGAGTTTAGGCCTAGAACATTAGCTCAAGCTTCTCAACAGTCTGAATCCTGGATGTCTTTGGTTCCCAGCAACAATGCATTTGCACCACAGAGCTTTCCCGCTCAGGTTCCTGTCCAGACACCAGTCAGCACTGACTTAAGAAAGTCTTCTCAAGACCTTATGGGTGTTCAATTAAAAGAGCTGTTGCAGGGTCCAGTGGCAAAACTGACGTGGAGCTTTCCAAGTCTACCAGAAGAACCACAGCAGCCAGACGTTCCTTTTGAGTTGCCTTATCCTGTCCCTGCCAACAGTGTAGCTGCTCAGTGTGGAGAGAATTCAGTATATGTGGAAGTGATGAAGGACTTCTTTGGGACTGGGCACCCACTGTTGTCCTCTGGTTTTACACTGGGAGGCTGTACTGCAACTGGAGAGGATTCTTCTGCTCAAGTGCTGATCTTTGAGTCTGAACTGCATGGATGTAGCGGCACCTCAATGGTAAGGTTCTGTTGTGACCATAATCATACAGTAGGTATTCTGAACTGTCCATGTGACTGTTCTTCTTTTATTCTTTCTGTTTAGGTGACTGAGGATGAGCTTGTCTATAGGTTCAACATTATGTACACCCCACAAGAGGCTTCATATGGTGTTCCTATTGTCAGGAGCAGTGGTGCGGTGGTTGCCATCGAGTGTCATTATCCAAGGTGAGGATTCAATTAATTCAGGCTCAACGGATGTTCTAATCCTGCCATTTATGGGCAAGAGATGACCACTTGTTTAACTCCTACAGAACACATAATGTGAGCAGTGACGCCTTAATGCCCACTTGGATCCCATATGCCTCAACTGAGTTTGCAGAGGATGTGTTCGTCTTCTCCCTCAAGCTCATGACTGGTTGGTATAGCCCATAAAGATTTGTAGAATGTTTGTTTGTGATTCATCTGTTAAGATTATTATATATATTTTTTCAGATGACTGGAGATTTGAGAGACCTTCTAACCAGTACTTCCTGGGTGACATAATACATCTTGAAGCATCAGTGCGTTTGTACAGCCATGTTCCCATCCGTGTGTTTGTGGACAGCTGTGTGGCTACTGCAGTCCCTGATGTTGCTTCTGTCCCCAGATACTCCTTTATTGAGAATAATGGGTGAGAGGTGCTACCTCATGTATCCCAGCTTCCAGAAGGGTTGTGTGATTTCTAACTGGGTTCTGTTCACAGGTGCCTGGTTGATGCCAAGCTCACAGGCTCCACGTCTCACTTTATGCCCCGGACTCAAGGTGATAAGCTAAGGTTTCAGCTAGAGGCGTTCAGGTTCCAGCAAGCGGACAGTGGGCTGGTAAGCATGTCATGTAGTTGTGCAACTCTTTTTATGATATGCTGCCATGGTGTACAAACAATTGTCTCTGCAGGTCTACATCACGTGCATTTTGAAGGTGGCTGCAGCAACATCTCCAAGTTCTGAACAGAAAGCTTGTTCATTCTCTGCTAATGGGTATGTCGCCTGCTAAATACGTGTACAGGTGAATTGGTTGTGTTAACTTATTTGAGGGTTTGTTTTGTCAGGTGGGTGTCTGCAGATGATTCTGACCAGGTTTGTGGCTGCTGTGACACAACGTGTAGCATTAGAAGTGGAAGTGATCAACTGCTTGCAGGTTTGGATTAACTCTGAGAAGTTGTTATTGGCATACATGACTTTAGTTCTCACTAATCATTTGTTCCTCAGATCTACGCTGGGAGAAGGCATCTGTCGGCCCCATCAATGTTAAAGAATATGGCTATGGCCAAAAATAACTGGAAATGTCATGGTGATTTTTAATAAATGTTGCTAATATATTTGGGTTTTTTGGTGTTTTTACTTGCACAGATACTACACTTTTGAACTTGTCAACATGGTTTCTGGTCAGTCATGTACCACAAAAATCCTAATTCTACTGGCCTTTATGGGAGGTACCTTTTGCTCAAGCCATTTGTGGGGCTAGGCCTATTACAACACAAAATTGAGGTTTTTGTACCAGAGGAACCTTTTCCTGGAACTATTGGCGGAAGTACCTGGATTTTTGTTGTGTTTACACCGCAGGAACAAGGAATGATTTTAGTTCTAGGAGCTAATTTAGCTCCTATTTTAGAATAGGGTCTCAACCAGCACAAACCGTCTGTGATGCAAGTGTATGCTGATTGGCCGAACGCATGTGAACCACCAGCACTTGCCATTTATTACATGTAATGAGCGTGTAAACACTGATATGTTATAGCTATTTACGTAAACTCTACAAATTTTGTATGCATACTATATTACCCCAGTGACGCTTAAGACATTTATTGATACACACACAAAGTCCTATGTGTAGAAAATGTGGAATTAATTAGGAACATTGATGAATTTATTTTGGTGTTGTAAACCTTTTTTTTTTTTTTCTTTTTAGGAGAAGATTCATAATGTAATCAAATAAATGTGTAACTCCTTTCTGAGCTCTGCTCTGTTATTTTTATTGAATTATATTGAGGATTCCCTTTACAAAAAAAAAGGGTTTACAATGTTTTAATTTGAAAAAAAAAAAAAAACCCGCATACTTACAGCATGGATTTCCCAGTCAGGACCCACACTGGGTCAATGCCTGGATCAGATAATAGTTTTGTTTTCCATTGAAGAAATTACAAGTCAACATTCAAGACTGCAAGAGTTCCAAATCACACGGGCCTTAGTATTAAATTAGGCCCTGTTTACACGAGAACGCTCGCTGGTGAAAACGTAAAAATATTTTATCGAATGTGCCTTTGCGTTTTTACTTTTGGGTAAAAACGCAAAAGTCTGCTTGACAGTGAAGGTTGTACACAGGCGCGTGTGCTTGGTGTTTCAAACTGCTTTGAAATCACCTTCTTACTTGTACCCGATTTGCTTCAAACTTCATCAGAATAATGCCAAGACACGACAGAAGTAAACGTGTGAATGGGATTCTTGATACCTTGAATACTGTTGTTATGGCAATGCATAAAACTTTTATATTTTGTTTGGGTATTTCTGAGACTCTTAGCATGCTTCAAAATGCATAAAACTCGACACAAGTCAAGTCAAGTCAAGTCACATTTATTTATATAGCGCTTTTCACAATACAGATTGTATCAAAGCAGCTTCACAGTGATAACATGTAAGTAGCACAACACAGATCAACAACATTGCTAAACACTAAATAAATAACCCCAACTGAGCAAGCTCAAAGCAAGCCAAAAGCAAGGCGACAGTGGCAAGGAACCAAACTCCATCAGATTGGATGGAGAAAAAACCTTGGGAGAACCCAGGCTCAGTCGGGGGCCAGTTCTCCTCTGGCTTACATTCATATTGTTTAAATATAAATATTAAATATAAATATTGTTTATGAATTAAACGGCGCCATAACATATCGCAGGCGTTGAGTCGTCTCATCACAGGCGTTGGGGCATCCGAAATCCCCATGAGAGGCTGGACACAAAACTGGACCTGACGAACGCCATTTTTCTCGGGACAAGCATCCCGAGATAACAGCAGAAAGGCAGATGGGAAATAATTAGCATAGCTGATGTTCATAATAATTTCCGTTATAACTCACAAACTCTCCGTAACCCGAACTCTCCGCAACCCAACCATACGCGCCGACCCGTTTGTCTAAAAGGCTGTCGAGCCCCACTGGTGCGTTAAGCAGTTTCAGTGGCAAACGATTCCGTATGGCATAACAGAGGACTAGAAGGTAAGCATTATGTGAACGCTTGACTAAAGAGATGCGTCTTTAATCTAGTTTTGAACTGTGTCAGCGAGTCAGAGGCTCGGACCGTATCGGGAAGGCCATTCCAGAGTTTTGGAGCTAAATGCGAGAACGCCCTCCCTCCTTTACTGGACTTCGATATCCTAGGAATGACCAGAAGCCTTGAATTTAGTGATCTTAAGGAACGCGGTGGATTGTAGGGCGAAAGAAGGTCCGTTAAGTACATAGGTGCTAAACCATTTAGGGCTTTATAGGTCAGTAGTAGTATTTTGTAGTTGATGCGGAACTTAATAGGTAACCAGTGTAGAGATGATAAAATCGGTGTTATATGATCATATTTTCTTGACCTAGTAAGAACTCTAGCAGCTGCATTTTGTACTAACTGTAGCTTGTTTATTGAGGATGCAGGACAACCGGCTAATAAAGCATTACAGTAATCTAGTCTCGAGGTCATGAATGCGTGAACTAATTTTTCTGCATCAGAAATAGATAGCATGTTACGTAGCTTAGCAATGTTTCTAAGGTGGAAAAAGGCTGTTCTTGTAACATATGAAATATGATTTTCGAACGACAAGTTGCGGTCTAGTATAACACCCAGGTCTTTTACTGTAGTGGATAAAGTAACAGGACATCCGTCTATATTAAAGTTGTATTGTGAGAGGTTTTGTGAGTAGTTTTTTGGACCAATAAGTAATACCTCCGTTTTATCTGAATTTAATAGCAGGAAATTACGCGTCATCCAGCATTTTATATCTTTGAGACACTCTGTCATTTTAGATGAGTTAGTGTTTTCATCTGGTCGTGATGAAATATATAATTGAGTGTCGTCAGCGTAACAGTGGAAATTAATTCCATGTTTTCTTATAATATTACCAAGTGGCAGCATATATATTGAGAATAGCAGAGGGCCTAAAACTGATCCTTGCGGTACTCCATAGTCTACTGACGTTATCTTTGATTTTTTCCCATTTAAACAGACAAAATGAGAACGGTCCGATAAGTACGATCTAAACCAGCTTAATGCCTGTCCCTGGACACCGGTGAAGTTTTGTAGTCGATCCAAGAGTATTATATGATCTATAGTGTCGAACGCAGCGCTAAGATCAAGTAGGACTAGTATTGAGATACAGCCTTGGTCAGAAGCTAAAAGTAAATCATTTGTAATTTTAACTAGCGCAGTTTCTGTACTATGATGCGGTCTGAATCCTGACTGGAATTTTTCATAGATATCATTTTCTTGCAAAAAAGAGCACAATTGAGCGGACACTACTTTTTCTAGTATTTTGGACATAAATGGAAGATTTGAAATGGGTCTGTAATTTGCCAAGTTATTTGGATCTAATTGCGGTTTCTTAATGAGCGGTTTTATTACAGCCAGCTTGTATATTTTTGGGACATGACCTAAAGATAAAGACGAGTTAATAATATTGAGGAGAGGCTCTTCCACTACAGGTAATAGTTCTTTCAGTAGTTTAGTGGGTATTGGATCTAATAAACAAGTTGTTGGTTTAGATGCAATGATAAGTTTATTTAGCTCCTCCTGTCCTATCGTTGTAAAGCGGTTTAGTTGTTCTAGAGGGTCGATAATTGAAGCTGAATCATAAGACACCATAGCGGATTGTACATTTACAATTTTGTTTCGGATGCTTTCTATTTTCGCATTGAAGTAATTCATAAAATCATTACTACTAAACTGTAAAGGTATATTTTGCTCTGGTGATGTCTGTTTATTTGTTAGTCTAGCCACGGTGTTAAATAAAAACCTTGGATTATTTTGGTTATTTTCGATTAGTTTGCGGAGATGCTCAGCCCTGGCTGTTTTTAGTGTCTTTTTATAACGTGACATACTGTCTTTCCACGCGATTCTAAAGACCTCTAAATTAGTTTGTTTCCATTTACGCTCTAAGTTGCGAGTTTCTCTCTTGATAGCATGCGTAGCACTGTTGTACCACGGTGCTTTAATTTTCTCTCGAACCTTTTTTAATCTAATTGGCGCAACAATATCTAATGTACTAGTAAGAATGGTGCTTAAACTGCTAGTCATTTCCTCTAATTCATCTGTTTTTTTGGGTTCACTTAGCAGCTTAGATAGATCAGGTAAGCTATTTGAAAATCCATCTATAGTGGTTGGAAGGATTGTTCTGCCTGGTCTATAACGTGGCGCAACATGACATATTTCAGCAGTACGTATTATGCAAGTCACCATGTAATGATCAGTGACATCATCGCTTTGCGGTATAATATCTATATCAGTTGGATCGGTTCCATATGATATAATTAAATCTAGTGTATGATTTAGACGATGAGTGGGACCACTGACGTTTTGTTTGACCCCAAAGGAGTTTAATAAATCTGTAAACGCAGCCCCTAAAGCATCATTTGTATTATCTACGTGTATGTTAAAATCTCCAGCAATTATTGCTTTATCGACATTTACCAATAGATCCGAGAGAAAGTCTGCGAACTCTTTTAGGAATTCAGCATATGGCCCTGGAGGTCTATATACAGTAGCCAGGGCTAGAGATAATATAGATTTCCTTCTTACATCTAAGAGCGTAATATTTAGCACAAGTACTTCAAATGAATTAAACCTGTGACCTGTTTTCTGAGTAATATTAAAAATATCTTTATAGATTGTTGCAACACCGCCGCCACGACCGATCAGACGAGGCTCATGTTTATAACAGTATCCTGGCGGAGTAGATTCGTTTAGACCGAAATACTCATTTGGTTTAAGCCAGGTTTCAGTAAGGCACAGAACATCGAAGTTATTGTCTGTGACCATTTCATTTACGATAACCGCCTTAGGTGTGAGCGATCTAATGTTTAGGAGACCTAGCTTTAGAAATTGTTTTTGTTGACTGATATTTAGATTTTCTGGTTTAATTACAATAAGATTTTTGCTAGATCCTACACTAGATTTATTGTTTGGCTTCACTAAACGAGGAATAGACACAGTTTCTATATAATGTTCCACACTATGCTTATTAGTTAAGTTTGGACCGCAAAGGCTGTAATTTGGACTTTGACTCATTAGTCATCTGGTGCGTAATGTCTTGGAAATGTTGTCCGACAGCACAGCCGCTCCGATTCGGCTGGGATGGAGACCATCTGTGCTGTACAGTCTCGGTCTTTCCCAAAACAGATGCCAGTTATTTACAAAGTGCAGCCCCTGTTCATTACACAATGACATTAACCATTCATTTAATGCAAAAAGTCTACTGAACCTTTCCTGTCCTTGTCTGTACGTGGGAAGCGGTCCAGACACGATGATCGCTGCTTTAGGCGCTGTGCTGCGTACCGTCTCGATCAGGCTCCTGTAGTCCTTCTTCAGAACCTCCGTCTGCCGCAGCCTAATGTCGTTCGCTCCCGCGTGCAGCACAACAGCTCCGACGCGCTCGTCCCCGTTCAGGATCTCGGGAACCTGTGCAGCAACATCAAGAACATGAGCACCAGGAAAGCAGTGAGTGCGCACTTTACCTTTATCCGAATTAGCGCGGACATGGCGGACTATGGATGTGCCGATGATCACGGCGTCATCGCGTTCCGGCTCGCGAAGAGGGGAGAAGCGGTTCCGGGTGGAGATCTCGAAGACCGGGAGGGGCGGAGAGGCAGCTCTGGTCCTGGCTCGAGTCTTCCGCTGTGTGATCCATGGTCCATGTTGTTTCGGTGCCGGAGTGAATGAAGCCTTAGATGATCGCATCTTCCTCGGCAGAGTAACGTACGGCGTAGATGAACTCGGAGTCAAAGAGTGATTTGATTTGTTAGCGTCGGCGCGTGATGCTTCAAGCGTTGAGCGCCGATCCAGCAGCTCGGCTTGCTTCACCAGCAGACCGCGGATCTGTTTCTCGACGTATTCCAGCTCCTGCTTCACCGTGAAGAGCTCGAATGTGTCTTCATCTGCACTCAAAGGTAATGTTAGACACGCATCTGATATGTTCGCCATTATAACGGATGATCAGTAAATTAGTAGTGATACTACAACTATCACTACTAATTTAGGATTGAAATGTCGGAAATAACCAGGATTCAGTGAAACGGGTGTAAAATGAGACGATCAAATAGGCGAGAGGGCACGCGTGGAATGCTAGCGGGCTAAAGGCTAGTAGCCAGGATTTAGGGAGGTTGGATATAAGTAGCGATATCAAAGCAATCCAATTGTTTTTTTTAAGGAATACTATCGAGGATAAGTTCACATAATATAAAAATAGAAAGTGCTTGTTTATAAATAAGTGGTAAAGAAGAAAATCAAGGATTTGTGAAGAAATTCTCCGGAGCTACAAACACAAACAACCGATCGCTCGCGCACCACACACACATACACATCAGAGTTGTCAGCCAGTAGACATGGGCAAAGCCTTAAAAATAGCGTGTAGGAGCGGCTAAATAGTATCATATTTAAACATGGGCCTAGATTTAAACAGGGTTGAAAAAAGCCTTGTTGCTGAGAATTTTTCAGACTTAATTATCAAAAATGTTGAATTTTTGGCTCAACTAACTGGTAAACAGTCTCAGAGTCCTCAGAGCATTTTGGCTGAGTTTTATCCCAGAGACTCCAAAAATTTGTCTTACTTCCTTCCTAAAATAAACCTTTATAAAGGTCAACCTGATTTGATCAGACACATTTTGTTTAAAGTGAATGACTATCCTATGCATACAATACACAGTTACACACTTTAAAATGTTTAAACACCTTCATAAATCTATCACCAATTATCTTTTAACAGCCAGTTAGTTTCCCAGGTGAACAATGTTTCATGTAATTAGTTATTTGCCATAATTGGACTGATGAAGGTCTATAAAATACACTTATCTCCATTTACATATGTTTGCAATTGTAGTGTCTGTGTGGTGGATTGAGAAAGTGAATGTTGGGGCTTTGGAGTACTCTAGGTTTTTGTTTGCCATGGACAAAGGGTGGACACAGTGAGTTTATTCAATCAACCTCAGTTTGTGAATGATTTGGCAAATTTATTTACCTAATGTATTTACTTTTAGGTTACACTTGTTTGTAATCTTCCTGCTCTTTTTGAGTAATGCTCATGGATTTAAAGGTAATGTGTTTTTTTTTTCTTGCAAAAGATTTTAAATTGTGAGAATTGTTTTTCTACAAATTTTCTATTTTGTCTAATTCACAGCTGGAGCTCATTCAGATGCCAACCACTGGTGGGGCCAACCTTCAGATAAATCTTTCTCACCTCATGCAGTCCAGTCTTCTGTGTCAGAGGTCCCTGTGACTGGGATTTTGCCTGAAGAAGTGGGCTCTAGTTTATTCACTAACAGACCCCTGAAAAGGTTGAACTTACTCCAATTTGTTAAAGGTGGTGTTTCCAGCAGGCATGAATCAATGTCCCATGCCCAGACCACTCCAAGCAGCTCTGTTTTAGCTTCCTTGCCTGTACCCTTAAATGAACTGCATGCAGGCCATTTGACATCACTCCAGGGTTCCTCTGGTTCAGCCGCTACAGATACTACTAGTGTGTCTACGCAAGGAGAAAGTAGCTTCCCTGCCACACTTGGCAATTCTGGCCTGTCCACCAGTGATCAAAGTTCCCCTAGTTTGTACGTGACCAGTTCCCTGGAAACCTCTGGTGCCTTGGGTCAATATAACCCAGGCTCCTATAACGAGCTCAGTTCTTCTGTTTCTAGTCAGTCTACCAGTGACCAGAGTACCCCCAGTTTGTATAGTTCTAGCTTTCAGGGAAATTCGGGCAGTTTTTTGGAAGCTTCTGGCTCTTTTCAAGGGGAAGTGGCAGGGCTTGGCTCTCATGTTGACTTGTTTCCCCAATCACAGGACCGCTCCAGTCAGCTTCTACCCTCACCCTTGGAGGTCTCTAGCCAGTCTACTAATGGTCAAAGCACTCCCAGCCTGTTTATGCTTGGCTCTGACAGCAGTTCAGGATCACAGTCAGCAGGTCCTGCTTCACCTCTAGACACTCAGGGTAGTCTCTCTCAAAGCATTTCTAGCCAGTCCACAAGTGTTCAGAGTTCACCTAGTGTGTCTACAAGCACCCAGAGCAGGTCTGCCACTCCATTAACTTCCAGTAACTTATTCCCTGTGCAGGGAGGTAGTAGTTCTACTTCTAGCTTATATCTGAAGCCTCAGGGCACTCTTGGTCTGTATGCCCCTGCGTCCCATACCAAATATGCGAGTATACCCATGTCGTCACACCTAGCTATTTATAGCCAGTCAAAAAGTACCTCTGGTCCTTGGTTTGAGGGCTCTACTGGCTTTGCCTCCCAGGGAATGAGTAGCACTTACAGTGGTTCTGTCCAGTCTCAAGGTACCACAAGTCAGTTTGCCTCTGGGTCTCCAGCCTCCTATCCAATTGTAACACTATCCTCACCCCAAGGTTCCGCCAGTCAGTCCGCTACAGCCCAGAGTTCATGGAAGCAGTTTGCCTCTAGATATGGCACCCAGTCAGGGTCCTCTAAGCCAATCACCCTGCAGGGAAGCACTTCCGGTGGATCACTCGAGCTTCAAGGTACCACAAGTCAGTTTGCATCTGGGTCTCAATCCTATCCAAGTGTATCACTATCCTCGCCCCAAGGGTCCTTCAGTCAGTCTGCTGCAGTCCAGGGTTCACGGAAGCAGTTTGCCTTTAGATATGGCACCCAGTTAGTGTCCTCTAAGCCAATCACCCTGCAGGGAAGCAAGTATGGTGGCTCACTCCAGCCTCAAGGTACCACAAGTCAGTTTGCATCTGGATCTATATCCTATCCAAGTGAATCGCACTCCTCGCCCCAAGGTTCCTCCAGTCAGTCTGCTGCAATCCAGAGTTCACGGAAGCAGTTTGCCTCTAGATATGGCACCCAGTCAGGGTCCTCTAAGCCATTCACCCTGCAGGGAAGCACCACTGATGGTGGGTCACTCCAGCCTCAAGGTACCACAAGTCAGTTTGCCTCTGGGTCTCTATCCTATCCAAGTGCATCACTATCCTCGCCCCAAGGTTCCTCCAGTCAGTCTGCTGCAGTCCATAGTTCACAGAAGCAGTTTTCCTCTAGCTATGGCACCCAGTCAGGGTCCTCTAAGCCATTCACCCTGCAGGGAAACACTTATGGTGGATCACTCCAGCCTCAAGGTACCACAAGTCCGTTTGCATCTGGGTCTCAATCCTATCCAAGTGCATCACTATCCTTGCCCCAAGGGTCCTCCAGTCAGTCTGCTGCAGTCCAGAGTTCACGGAAGCAGTTTGCCTCTAGCTATGGCACCCAGTTAGTGTCCTCCAAGCCAATCACCCTGCAGGGAAGCAAGTATGGTGGATCACTCCAGCCTCAAGGTACCACAAGTCAGTTTGCATCTGGATCTCCATCCTATCCAAGTCAATCACACTTCTCGCCCCAAGGTTCCTCCAGTCAGTCTGCTGCAATCCAGAGTTCACAGAAGCAGTTTGCCTCTAGATATGGCACCCAGTTAGTGTCCTCCAAGCCAATCACCCTGCAGGGAAGCACTTACGGTGGATCACTCCAGCCTCAAGGTACCACAAGTCAGTTTGCATCTGGGTCTCAATCCTATCAAAGTGTATCACTATCCTCGCCCCAGGGTTCCTCCAGCCAGTCTGCTGCAGTCCAGGGTTCACGGAAGCAGTTTGCCTCTAGATATGGCACCCAGTTAGTGTCCTCCAAGCCAATCACCCTGCAGGGAAGCACTTACGGTGGATCACTCCAGCCTCAAGGTACCACAAGTCAGTTTGCATCTGGGTCTCAATCCTATCCAAGTGTATCACTATCCTCGCCCCAGGGTTCCTCCAGCCAGTCTGCTGCAGTCCAGGGTTCACGGAAGCAGTTTGCCTCTAGATATGGCACCCAGTTAGTGTCCTCTAAGCCGATCACCCTGCAGGGAAGCACTTCTGGTGGATCATTCCAGCCTCAAGGTACCACAAGTCAGTTTGCATCTGGGTCTCAATCCTTTCCCAGTGAATCACTATCCTCGCCCCAAGGTTCCGCCAGTCAGTCTGCTGCAGTCCAGAGTTCACAGAAGCAGTTTGCCTCTAGATATGGCACCCAGTTAGTGTCCTCCAAGCCAATCACCCTGCAGGGAAGCAAGTATGGTGGATCACTCCAGCCTCAAGGTACCACAAGTCAGTTTGCACCTGGGTCTCCATCCTATCCAAGTGAATCATTATCCTTGCCCCAAGGTTCCTCCAGTCAGTCTGCTGCAGTCCATAGTTCACAGAAGCAGTTTTCCTCTAGCTATGGCACCCAGTCAGGGTCCTCTAAGCCATTCACCCTGCAGGGAAACACTTATGGTGGATCACTCCAGCCTCAAGGTACCACAAGTCCGTTTGCATCTGGGTCTCAATCCTATCCAAGTGCATCACTATCCTTGCCCCAAGGGTCCTCCAGTCAGTCTGCTGCAGTCCAGAGTTCACGGAAGCAGTTTGCCTCTAGCTATGGCACCCAGTTAGTGTCCTCCAAGCCAATCACCCTGCAGGGAAGCAAGTATGGTGGATCACTCCAGCCTCAAGGTACCACAAGTCAGTTTGCATCTGGATCTCCATCCTATCCAAGTCAATCACACTTCTCGCCCCAAGGTTCCTCCAGTCAGTCTGCTGCAATCCAGAGTTCACAGAAGCAGTTTGCCTCTAGATATGGCACCCAGTTAGTGTCCTCCAAGCCAATCACCCTGCAGGGAAGCACTTACGGTGGATCACTCCAGCCTCAAGGTACCACAAGTCAGTTTGCATCTGGGTCTCAATCCTATCCAAGTGAATCACTATCCTCGCCCCAAGGTTCCGCCAGTCAGTCTGCTGCAGTCCAGGGTTCACGGAAGCAGTTTGCCTTTAGATATGGCACCCAGTTAGTGTCCTCTAAGCCAATCACCCTGCAGGGAAGCAAGTATGGTGGCTCACTCCAGCCTCAAGGTACCACAAGTCAGTTTGCATCTGGATCTCCATCCTATCCAAGTGAATCGCACTCCTCGCCCCAAGGTTCCTCCAGTCAGTCTGCTGCAATCCAGAGTTCACGGAAGCAGTTTGCCTCTAGATATGGCACCCAGTCAGGGTCCTCTAAGCCATTCACCCTGCAGGGAAGCACCACTGATGGTGGGTCACTCCAGCCTCAAGGTACCACAAGTCAGTTTGCACCTGGGTCTCCATCCTATCCAAGTGAATCATTATCCTTGCCCCAAGGTTCCTCCAGTCAGTCTGCTGCAGTCCATAGTTCACAGAAGCAGTTTTCCTCTAGCTATGGCACCCAGTCAGGGTCCTCTAAGCCATTCACCCTGCAGGGAAACACTTATGGTGGATCACTCCAGCCTCAAGGTACCACAAGTCCGTTTGCATCTGGGTCTCAATCCTATCCAAGTGCATCACTATCCTTGCCCCAAGGGTCCTCCAGTCAGTCTGCTGCAGTCCAGAGTTCACGGAAGCAGTTTGCCTCTAGCTATGGCACCCAGTTAGTGTCCTCCAAGCCAATCACCCTGCAGGGAAGCAAGTATGGTGGATCACTCCAGCCTCAAGGTACCACAAGTCAGTTTGCATCTGGATCTCCATCCTATCCAAGTCAATCACACTTCTCGCCCCAAGGTTCCTCCAGTCAGTCTGCTGCAATCCAGAGTTCACAGAAGCAGTTTGCCTCTAGATATGGCACCCAGTTAGTGTCCTCCAAGCCAATCACCCTGCAGGGAAGCACTTACGGTGGATCACTCCAGCCTCAAGGTACCAAAAGTCAGTTTGCATCTGGGTCTCAATCCTATCCAAGTGTATCACTATCCTCGCCCCAGGGTTCCTCCAGCCAGTCTGCTGCAGTCCAGGGTTCACGGAAGCAGTTTGCCTCTAGATATGGCACCCAGTTAGTGTCCTCTAAGCCAATCACCCTGCAGGGAAGCACTTCTGGTGGATCATTCCAGCCTCAAGGTACCACAAGTCAGTTTGCATCTGGGTCTCAATCCTATCCAAGTGAATCACTATCCTCGCCCCAAGGTTCCGCCAGTCAGTCTGCTGCAGTCCAGAGTTCACAGAAGCAGTTTGCCTCTAGATATGGCACCCAGTTAGTGTCCTCCAAGCCAATCACCCTGCAGGGAAGCAAGTATGGTGGATCACTCCAGCCTCAAGGTACCACAAGTCAGTTTGCACCTGGGTCTCCATCCTATCCAAGTGAATCATTATCCTTGCCCCAAGGTTCCTCCAGTCAGTCTGCTGCAGTCCATAGTTCACAGAAGCAGTTTTCCTCTAGCTATGGCACCCAGTCAGGGTCCTCTAAGCCATTCACCCTGCAGGGAAACACTTATGGTGGATCACTCCAGCCTCAAGGTACCACAAGTCCGTTTGCATCTGGGTCTCAATCCTATCCAAGTGCATCACTATCCTTGCCCCAAGGGTCCTCCAGTCAGTCTGCTGCAGTCCAGAGTTCACGGAAGCAGTTTGCCTCTAGCTATGGCACCCAGTTAGTGTCCACCAAGCCAATCACCCTGCAGGGAAGCAAGTATGGTGGATCACTCCAGCCTCAAGGTACCACAAGTCAGTTTGCATCTGGATCTCCATCCTATCCAAGTCAATCACACTTCTCGCCCCAAGGTTCCTCCAGTCAGTCTGCTGCAATCCAGAGTTCACAGAAGCAGTTTGCCTCTAGCTATGGCACCCAGTTAGTGTCCTCCAAGCCAATCACCCTGCAGGGAAGCAAGTATGGTGGATCACTCCAGCCTCAAGGTACCACAAGTCAGTTTGCATCTGGATCTCCATCCTATCCAAGTCAATCATTATCCTTGCCCCAAGGTTCCTCCAGTCAGTCTGCTGCAGTCCATAGTTCACAGAAGCAGTTTTCCTCTAGCTATGGCACCCAGTCAGGGTCCTCTAAGCCATTCACCCTGCAGGGAAACACTTATGGTGGATCACTCCAGCCTCAAGGTACCACAAGTCCGTTTGCATCTGGGTCTCAATCCTATCCAAGTGCATCACTATCCTTGCCCCAAGGGTCCTCCAGTCAGTCTGCTGCAGTCCAGAGTTCACGGAAGCAGTTTGCCTCTAGCTATGGCACCCAGTTAGTGTCCTCCAAGCCAATCACCCTGCAGGGAAGCAAGTATGGTGGATCACTCCAGCCTCAAGGTACCACAAGTCAGTTTGCATCTGGATCTCCATCCTATCCAAGTCAATCACACTTCTCGCCCCAAGGTTCCTCCAGTCAGTCTGCTGCAATCCAGAGTTCACAGAAGCAGTTTGCCTCTAGCTATGGCACCCAGTTAGTGTCCTCCAAGCCAATCACCCTGCAGGGAAGCAAGTATGGTGGATCACTCCAGCCTCAAGGTACCACAAGTCAGTTTGCACCTGGGTCTCCATCCTATCCAAGTGAATCATTATCCTTGCCCCAAGGTTCCTCCAGTCAGTCTGCTGCAGTCCATAGTTCACAGAAGCAGTTTTCCTCTAGCTATGGCACCCAGTCAGGGTCCTCTAAGCCATTCACCCTGCAGGGAAACACTTATGGTGGATCACTCCAGCCTCAAGGTACCACAAGTCCGTTTGCATCTGGGTCTCCATCCTATCCAAGTCAATCACACTTCTCGCCCCAAGGTTCCTCCAGTCAGTCTGCTGCAATCCAGAGTTCACAGAAGCATTTTGCCTCTAGCTATGGCACCCAGTTAGTGTCCTCCAAGCCAATCACCCTGCAGGGAAGCACTTACGGTGGATCATTCCAGCCTCAAGGTACCACAAGTCAGTTTGCATCTGGGTCTCAATCCTATCCAAGTGTATCACTATCCTCGCCCCAGGGTTCCTCCAGCCAGTCTGCTGCAGTCCAGAGTTCACAGAAGCAGTTTGCCTCTAGATATGGCACCCAGTTAGTGTCCTCTAAGCCAATCACCCTGCAGGGAAGCACTTCTGGTGGATCATTCCAGCCTCAAGGTACCACAAGTCAGTTTGCATCTGGGTCTCAATCCTATCCAAGTGTATCACTATCCTCGCCCCAGGGTTCCTCCAGCCAGTCTGCTGCAGTCCAGAGTTCACAGAAGCAGTTTGCCTCTAGATATGGCACCCAGTTAGTGTCCTCTAAGCCAATCACCCTGCAGGGAAGCACTTCTGGTGGATCATTCCAGCCTCAAGGTACCACAAGTCAGTTTGCATCTGGGTCTCAATCCTATCCAAGTGAATCACTATCCTCGCCCCAAGGTTCCGCCAGTCAGTCTGCTGCAGTCCAGAGTTCACAGAAGCAGTTTGCCTCTAGATATGGCACCCAGTTAGTGTCCTCCAAGCCAATCACCCTGCAGGGAAGCAAGTATGGTGGATCACTCCAGCCTCAAGGTACCACAAGTCAGTTTGCATCTGGATCTCCATCCTATCCAAGTTAATCACACTCCTTGCCCCAAGGTTCCTCCAGTCAGTCTGCTGCAATCCAGAGTTCACAGAAGCAGTTTACCTCTAGATATGGCACCCAGTCAGGGTCCACTAAGCCATTCACCCTGCAGGGAAGCACCACCGATGGTGGGTCACTCCAGCCTCAAGGTACCACAAGTCAGTTTGCCTCTGGGTCTTCAACCTCCTATCCAATTGTAACACTATCGTTGTCCTCGTCCCAAGGTGTTGCTGACCAGTCCGGCCAAGCAGTTCAAAGCTATTCTGGGTACCAAAGCCAAACGTCTCAAAGATGGCAGCCTTCACGAGGTATTCATGCCTCGGGTGGAGCTGCATCATGGGGTAGCTCTCTGTCTCAAAGCTCTCCAATGCAGAGTTTCTTTTCTTCCCTGTCGTCAGCAGGAGGCTCATCTTCAGCATATCCTGGACCATTTGTTTCTGCACAGGGTGGTAGCAGCAGACATGGTGGCATTTCTCTTCATTCTCAAAGCCCCTCTAGGAAGTACACTCCTGGGTCTCATGCATATGCCATGCTTGGTTCCTCTCCCCTAGCTGTTTCTAGCCAGTCTACCAGTGATAAGTGGTCAAATGGCCTGTATAGGTCAGAGTCTCTGGGAACCCAGGGTCTCATTGGTGTAATTGAAAGACCCTCTAGGCTCTCGTCTCAAGCTCCTGACTCTACAAGCAGTAACCAAATATCTGAGCATTTTGGGACCATGAAACGCCCCACAGGTTCAAACCTAACTCCATCTCTAGGCTTGAGTGCCCTAGAATCATCTGTTGGCATGTTCTACAGTATCCCACAGACTGCACATGCACTTCGTAACTCTGGGTCAGATGTCCAGCTAAACAATAAACCATTCCTCAATCAGCGATACTCTGTAAAGGGCTAAGGAACTCTATAAAACAGCTATGTTATGCAAAGTGTCTTCCAGAATAAAAAAAATCAAATGTTTAACAGTTTTTTTTTCTTGTGCTTTTGTTTATCCTACATTCAAAGGATAGAAATCCATGTTAGTTTAGTTTAACTAGGAAAAAGGGGTGCCATATAGGGTTTTGAGCACCAAATTGGTCAGTTTTTAGTCGGTTGCTGTTTAAATCGTGTTTTGTTGGCATTGACTGAAAAAATATTGGTCACTGGTACCTGCCTCAAAATCCTGATGTGTGCAATACTATTTTCTAGTCAAAGCTTTAATTTTCTCTCTTTTTTTTTTTTTTTTTTTTTTGAATGTGTACCTTAAATATTTTGCACTGGTGCCGGATCTATTCGTGTTTCATTGGTTTGTCCATTGATTCAAATAGAGAAATTAATACATGGTTGATCAAATTTAAAGATTATTGGGCAAGTGAAAAACCATTGCAAAAATGAACTATTGGCCAGAGATTCAAATTAACTTTACTGAACTTAACCTGAGGTTAAAAAATTAAGCTAAAAATGGCTTTTAAACTAAAAGATTTGTTATAAACTGAAGACTTTGTAGTAGTTGATGGGGCTACAGGGTTTAAGTGGGAGAACATAAAAAAATTGGGCTTATTTCAGGTTAATTTTCTCATTCCTCTGTTGTATTTCATTTGTCCACTGATTTAGACTGTTATGAATAGCTTGTAAATGACGTTCCACATGCTACTAAAGAGTGGTGCAGTGATCATTAAAACCAAGAACCACATAAAAAAGAACCCATTTCTCATTTGGCTGTCTTCCCCTTTTGAGACCATTTCTGAGACATTTTAGTGGGCAAAAGTGTGGATAAAAAAAAAAAAACATGGCATTGTACTTAATAAGTTCAGTGTTTGAGATACTTTGCTGATAGAAACGGACAACATGTTCTCATGAGTATTCGTATGTATTTTACCTCACGTCCATTAACTTATTTCCATAGACAATGAAACCTACAATATTGTATTTCAGAGAATTGATCCTTTCATTTTGTTATTTAAAATAAGCAATCATTTGGTTTAGCCACTAATAACATGACCTCATATGTTAATGTATTTTATTCTGCGTAGTAAAGAACAATGACTTTCACCTGTGACACATTGATTGAGCAAATTGCCAGGTGCAGGTGGAGCCATTCTGATTTACATCTGCATAAAATTGGATGGTAGCACCATAATGTGTTATTGAAACAAGCTTAGCAATAATGGGGTTTTGGCAGGTTGGATTTGGATTGGTGTTTATTCTTGCACTTGGATTTTCTGAAGCACAATGGAGAGCAAGAGCAGCGCACAATCAGAGTCCAAGTGAGTTTAGGCCTAGAACATTAGCTCAAGCTTCTCAACAGTCTGAATCCTGGATGTCTTTGGTTCCCAGCAACAATGCATTTGCACCACAGAGCTTTCCTGCTCAGGTTCCTGTCCAGACACCAGTCAGCACTGACTTAAGAAAGTCTTCTCAAGACCTTATGGGTGTTCAATTAAAAGAGCTGTTGCAGGGTCCAGTGGCAAAACTGACGTGGAGCTTTCCAAGTCTACCAGAAGAACCACAGCAGCCAGACGTTCCTTTTGAGTTGCCTTATCCTGTCCCTGCCAACAGTGTAGCTGCTCAGTGTGGAGAGAATTCAGTATATGTGGAAGTGATGAAGGACTTCTTTGGGACTGGGCACCCACTGTTGTCCTCTGGTTTTACACTGGGAGGCTGTACTGCAACTGGAGAGGATTCTTCTGCTCAAGTGCTGATCTTTGAGTCTGAACTGCATGGATGTAGCGGCACCTCAATGGTAAGGTTCTGTTGTGACCATAATCATACAGTAGGTATTCTGAACTGTCCATGTGACTGTTCTTCTTTTATTCTTTCTGTTTAGGTGACTGAGGATGAGCTTGTCTATAGGTTCAACATTATGTACACCCCACAAGAGGCTTCATATGGTGTTCCTATTGTCAGGAGCAGTGGTGCGGTGGTTGCCATCGAGTGTCATTATCCAAGGTGAGGATTCAATTAATTCAGGCTCAACGGATGTTCTAATCCTGCCATTTATGGGCAAGAGATGACCACTTGTTTAACTCCTACAGAACACATAATGTGAGCAGTGACGCCTTAATGCCCACTTGGATCCCATATGCCTCAACTGAGTTTGCAGAGGATGTGTTCGTCTTCTCCCTCAAGCTCATGACTGGTTGGTATAGCCCATACAGATTTGTAGACTGTTTTTTTTGTGATTCATCTGTTAAGATTATTATATATTTTTTTTCAGATGACTGGAGATTTGAGAGACCTTCTAACCAGTACTTCCTGGGTGACATAATAAATCTTGAAGCATCAGTGCGTTTGTACAGCCATGTTCCCATCCGTGTGTTTGTGGACAGCTGTGTGGCTACTGCAGTCCCTGATGTTGCTTCTGTCCCCAGATACTCCTTTATTGAGAATAATGGGTGAGAGGTGCTACCTCATGTATCCCAGCTTCCAGAAGGGTTGTGTGATTTCTAACTGGGTTCTGTTCACAGGTGCCTGGTTGATGCCAAGCTCACAGGCTCCACGTCTCACTTTATGCCCCGGACTCAAGGTGATAAGCTAAGGTTTCAGCTAGAGGCGTTCAGGTTCCAGCAAGCGGACAGTGGGCTGGTAAGCATGTCATGTAGTTGTGCAACTCTTTTTATGATCTGCTGCCATGGTATACAAACAATTGTCTCTGCAGGTCTACATCACGTGCATTTTGAAGGTGGCTGCAGCAACATCTCCAAGTTCTGAACAGAAAGCTTGTTCATTCTCTGCTAATGGGTATGTCGCCTGCTAAATGCGTGTACAGGTGAATTGGTTGTGTTAACTTATTTGAGGGTTTGTTTTGTCAGGTGGGTGTCTGCAGATGATTCTGACCAGGTTTGTGGCTGCTGTGACACAACGTGTAGCATTAGAAGTGGAATTGATCAACTGCTTGCAGGTTTGGATTAACTCTGAGAAGTTGTTATTGGCATACATGACTTTAGTTCTCACTAATCGTTTGTTCCTCAGATCTACGCTGGGAGAAGGCATCTGTCGGCCCCATCAATGTTAAAGAATATGGCTATGGCCAAAAATAACTGGAAATGTCATGGTGATTTTTAATAAATGTTGCTAATATATTTGGGTTTTTTGGTGTTTTTACTTGCACAGATACTATACTTTTGAACTTGTCAACATGGTTTCTGGTCAGTCATGTACCACAAAAATCCTAATTCTACTGGCCTTTATGGGAGGTACCTTTTGCTCAAGCCATTTGTGGGGCTAGGCCTATTACAACACAAAATTGAGGTTTTTGTACCAGCGGAACCTTTTCCTAGAACTATTGGCGGAAGTACCTGGATTTTTGTTGTTTACACCGCAGGAACAAGGAATGATTTTAGTTCTAGGAGCTAATTTAGCTCCTATTTTAGAATAGGGTCTCAACCAGCACGAACCGTCTGTGATGCAAGTGTATGCTGATTGGCCGAACGCATGTGAACCACCAGCACTTGCCATTTATTACATGTAATGAGTGTGTAAACACTGATATGTTATAGCTATTTACTTAAACTCTACAAATTTGGTATGCATACTATATTACCCCAGTGACGCTTAAGACATTTATTGATACACACACAAAGTCCTATGTGTAGAAAATGTGGAATTAATTAGGAACATTGATGAATTTATTTTGGTGTTGTAAACCTTTTTTTTTTTTTTTTTTTTGGGAGAAGATTCATAATGTAATCAAATAAATGTGTAACTCCTTTCTGAGCTCTACTCTGTTATTTTTATTGAATTATATTGAGGATTCCCTTTACAAAAAAAAGGGTTTACAATGTTTTAATTTGAAAAAAAAAAAAAAAAAACCCCGCATACTTACAGCATGGATTTCCCAGTCAGGACCCACACTGGGTCAATGCCTGGATCAGATAATAGTTTTGTTTTCCATTGAAGAAATTACAAGTCAACATTCAAGACTGCAAGAGTTCCAAATCACACGGGCCTTAGTATTAAATTAGGCCCAGTTTACACGAGAACGCTCGCTGGTGAAAACGTAAAAATATTTTATCGAATGTGCCTTTGCGTTTTTACTTTTGGGTAAAAACGCAAAAGTCTGCTTGACAGTGAAGGTTGTACGCAGGCGCGCGTGCTTGGTGTTTCAAACTGCTTTGAAATCACCTTCTTACTTGTACCCGATTTGCTTCAAACTTCATCAGAATAATGCCAAGACACGACAGAAGTAAACGTGTGAATGGGATTCTTGATACCTTGAATACTGTTGTTATGGCAATGCATAAAACTTTTATATTTTGTTTGGGTATTTCTGAGACTCTTAGCATGCTTCAAAATGCATGAAACTCGACACACACACACACACACACACACATACACATCAGAGTTGTCAGCCAGTAGACATGGGCAAAGCCTTAAAAATAGCGTGTAGGAGCGGCTAAGTAGTATCATATTTAAACATAGGCCTAGATTTAAACAGGGTTGAAAAAAGCCTTGTTGCTGAGAATTTTTCAGACTTAATTATCAAAAATGTTGAATTTTTGGCTCAACAAACTGGTAAACAGTCTCAGAGTTCTCAGAGCATTTTGGCTGAGTTTTATCCCAGAGACTCCAAAAATTTGTCTTACTTCCTTCCTAAAATAAACCTTTATAAAGGTCAACCTGATGTGATCAGACACATTTTGTTTAAAGTGAATGACTATCCTATGCATACAATACACAGTTACACACTTTAAAATGTTTAAACACCTTCATAAATCTATCACCAATTATCTTTTAACAGCCAGTTAGTTTCCCAGGTGAACAATGTTTCATGTAATTAGTTATTTGCCATAATTGGACTGATGAAGGTCTATAAAATACACTTATCTCCATTTACATATGTTTGCAATTGTAGTGTCTGTGTGGTGGATTGAGAAAGTGAATGTTGGGGCTTTGGAGTACTCTAGGTTTTTGTTTGCCATGGACAAAGGGTGGACACAGTGAGTTTATTCAATCAACCTCAGTTTGTGAATGATTTGGCAAATTTATTTACCTAATGCATTTACTTTTAGGTTACACTTGTTTGTAATCTTCCTGCTCTTTTTGAGTAATGCTCATGGATTTAAAGGTAATGTGTTTTTTTTTCTTGCAAACGATTTTAAATTGTGAGAATTGTTTTTCTACAAATTTTCTATTTTGTCTAATTCACAGCTGGAGCTCATTCAGATGCCAACCACTGGTGGGGCCAACCTTCAGATAAATCTTTCTCACCTCGTGCAGTCCAGTCTTCTGTGTCAGAGGTCCCTGTGACTGGGATTTTGCCTGAAGAAGTGGGCTCTAGTTTATTCACTAACAGACCCCTGAAAAGGTTGAACTTACTCCAATTTGTTAAAGGTGGTGTTTCCAGCAGGCATGAATCAATGTCCCATGCCCAGACCACTCCAAGCAGCTCTGTTTTAGCTTCCTTGCCTGTACCCTTAAATGAACTGCATGCAGGCCATTTGACATCACTCCAGGGTTCCTCTGGTTCAGCCGCTACAGATACTACTAGTGTGTCTACGCAAGGAGAAAGTAGCTTCCCTGCCACACTTGGCAATTCTGGCCTGTCCACCAGTGATCAAAGTTCCCCTAGTTTGTACGTGACCAGTTCCCTGGAAACCTCTGGTGCCTTGGGTCAATATAACCCAGGCTCCTATAACGAGCTCAGTTCTTCATCTGTTTCTAGTCAGTCTACCAGTGACCAGAGTACCCCCAGTTTGTATAGTTCTAGCTTTCAGGGAAATTCGGGCAGTTTTTTGGAAGCTTCTGGCTCTTTTCAAGGGGAAGTGGCAGGGCTTGGCTCTCATGTTGACTTGTTTCCCCAATCACAGGACCGCTCCAGTCAGCTTCTACCCTCACCCTTGGAGGTCTCTAGCCAGTCTACTAATGGTCAAAGCACTCCTAGCCTGTTTATGCTTGGCTCTGACAGCAGTTCAGGATCACAGTCAGCAGGTCCTGCTTCACCTCTAGACACTCAGGGTAGTCTCTCTCAAAGCATTTCTAGCCAGTCCACAAGTGTTCAGAGTTCACCTAGTGTGTCTACAAGCACCCAGAGCAGGTCTGCCACTCCATTAACTTCCAGTAACTTATTCCCTGTGCAGGGAGGTAGTAGTTCTACTTCTAGCTTATATCTGAAGCCTCAGGGCACTCTTGGTCGGTATGCCCCTGCGTCCCATACCAAATATGCGAGTATAGACGAATCCGACGAGCGTTCTTGTGTAGGCTGCCATCTTGTGGCGACGCCATTACTGAGCTGTTACACCGGCATAGACATATGCACCAGTATGTAAACAAAGCTCAGGGAGAAAAGGTGATAACGCACCCTTGATGACAGCTACAGTCAGGCAGACTTGTTGGGTTGATGATGTTAGACATTGGCCTCCAGTCACAGATGAAGGTACAAACGATCTTACAGATTATTTATGAAAATAGCTTGGCAAGCAAGCTAGGCTAACGTTTGCTACCGAGGAAACTAAAAAAAGATCTGTCCATTTGGCAACAATAAATAAATAAATAAATAAATGAAATCAAATAAACAATTTCATGTTTTTCATTTGTGTCCATTATTTATCTCATTTTTACATTGCAACGGGCATGGGTAAGGTAACGTTACAGCTAGAAAGTATACATAATATCGACCAACTACTGTTTTTAAACCATGGAAAGAAGTCAATATAACAGCAGGAGAACAATTATGTCACATAACGTTACATTCAGCTCAGGAAAGCCATTTAATGACCATAGCATGTAAATTGAATAGAAAAAATAACAAGAGAGGAGATTTTGCTGATCACTATATCACACATTTATTATATTTTTTTACTTATGTCATTAAATAATTGTTATTATACGCGAATGTCCGAGTCTTGTACTCGCCCAGGAAATCTGTGTAAACCGTACGGCTCCAGACAGGGGCAGTCGACCCGGGGTATTCACAATGTTTTCTCTTCAAAATTGAAATTTTACTGCCACCATTAAAACAATTTATAACGGAAACTGTTTACCCACTCGACATTATACAAGGGCTAACGTTGTAACGTTAGTGACAGTCGTAAATCGCGGGCTGTTTATTCCAGTGGACGCAAGTTGCAACTAAAACAATATAATAGAAGGCAATGGCGCAACGCTACCCAGCAACAGCTCAGTAATGGCGCCCGCTTATTTCCGGTAGTTTCGCCGGATTCGTCTATACCCATGTCGTCACACCTAGCTATTTATAGCCAGTCAAAAAGTACCTCTGGTCCTTGGTTTGAGGGCTCTACTGGCTTTGCCTCCCAGGGAATGAGTAGCACTTACAGTGGTTCTGTCCAGTCTCAAGGTACCACAAGTCAGTTTGCCTCTGGGTCTCCATCCTCCTATCCAATTGTAACACTATCCTCACCCCAAGGTTCCGCCAGTCAGTCCACTACAGCCCAGAGTTCATGGAAGCAGTTTGCCTCTAGATATGGCACCCAGTCAGGGTCCTCTAAGCCAATCACCCTGCAGGGAAGCACTTACGGTGGATCACTCGAGCCTCAAGGTACCACAAGTCAGTTTGCATCTGGGTCTCAATCCTATCCAAGTGTATCACTATCCTCGCCCCAAGGGTCCTTCAGTCAGTCTGCTGCAGTCCAGGGTTCACGGAAGCAGTTTGCCTTTAGATATGGCACCCAGTTAGTGTCCTCTAAGCCAATCACCCTGCAGGGAAGCAAGTATGGTGGCTCACTCCAGCCTCAAGGTACCACAAGTCAGTTTGCATCTGGATCTCCATCCTATCCAAGTGAATCGCACTCCTCGCCCCAAGGTTCCTCCAGTCAGTCTGCTGCAATCCAGAGTTCACGGAAGCAGTTTGCCTCTAGATATGGCACCCAGTCAGGGTCCTCTAAGCCATTCACCCTGCAGGGAAGCACCACTGATGGTGGGTCACTCCAGCCTCAAGGTACCACAAGTCAGTTTGCCTCTGGGTCTCTATCCTATCCAAGTGCATCACTATCCTCGCCCCAAGGTTCCTCCAGTCAGTCTGCTGCAGTCCATAGTTCACAGAAGCAGTTTTCCTCTAGCTATGGCACCCAGTCAGGGTCCTCTAAGCCATTCACCCTGCAGGGAAGCACTTATGGTGGATCACTCCAGCCTCAAGGTACCACAAGTCCGTTTGCATCTGGGTCTCAATCCTATCCAAGTGCATCACTATCCTTGCCCCAAGGGTCCTCCAGTCAGTCTGCTGCAATCCAGAGTTCACAGAAGCAGTTTGCCTCTAGATATGGCACCCAGTTAGTGTCCTCCAAGCCAATCACCCTGCAGGGAAGCACTTACGGTGGATCACTCCAGCCTCAAGGTACCACAAGTCAGTTTGCATCTGGGTCTCAATCCTATCCAAGTGTATCACTATCCTCGCCCCAAGGGTCCTTCAGTCAGTCTGCTGCAGTCCAGGGTTCACGGAAGCAGTTTGCCTTTAGATATGGCACCCAGTTAGTGTCCTCTAAGCCAATCACCCTGCAGGGAAGCAAGTATGGTGGCTCACTCCAGCCTCAAGGTACCACAAGTCAGTTTGCATCTGGATCTCCATCCTATCCAAGTGAATCGCACTCCTCGCCCCAAGGTTCCTCCAGTCAGTCTGCTGCAATCCAGAGTTCACGGAAGCAGTTTGCCTCTAGATATGGCACCCAGTCAGGGTCCTCTAAGCCATTCACCCTGCAGGGAAGCACCACTGATGGTGGGTCACTCCAGCCTCAAGGTACCACAAGTCAGTTTGCACCTGGGTCTCCATCCTATCCAAGTGAATCATTATCCTTGCCCCAAGGTTCCTCCAGTCAGTCTGCTGCAGTCCATAGTTCACAGAAGCAGTTTTCCTCTAGCTATGGCACCCAGTCAGGGTCCTCTAAGCCATTCACCCTGCAGGGAAACACTTATGGTGGATCACTCCAGCCTCAAGGTACCACAAGTCCGTTTGCATCTGGGTCTCAATCCTATCCAAGTGCATCACTATCCTTGCCCCAAGGGTCCTCCAGTCAGTCTGCTGCAGTCCAGAGTTCACGGAAGCAGTTTGCCTCTAGCTATGGCACCCAGTTAGTGTCCTCCAAGCCAATCACCCTGCAGGGAAGCAAGTATGGTGGATCACTCCAGCCTCAAGGTACCACAAGTCAGTTTGCATCTGGATCTCCATCCTATCCAAGTCAATCACACTTCTCGCCCCAAGGTTCCTCCAGTCAGTCTGCTGCAATCCAGAGTTCACAGAAGCAGTTTGCCTCTAGATATGGCACCCAGTTAGTGTCCTCCAAGCCAATCACCCTGCAGGGAAGCACTTACGGTGGATCACTCCAGCCTCAAGGTACCACAAGTCAGTTTGCATCTGGGTCTCAATCCTATCCAAGTGTATCACTATCCTCGCCCCAGGGTTCCTCCAGCCAGTCTGCTGCAGTCCAGGGTTCACGGAAGCAGTTTGCCTCTAGATATGGCACCCAGTTAGTGTCCTCTAAGCCAATCACCCTGCAGGGAAGCACTTCTGGTGGATCATTCCAGCCTCAAGGTACCACAAGTCAGTTTGCATCTGGGTCTCAATCCTATCCAAGTGAATCACTATCCTCGCCCCAAGGTTCCGCCAGTCAGTCTGCTGCAGTCCAGAGTTCACAGAAGCAGTTTGCCTCTAGATATGGCACCCAGTTAGTGTCCTCCAAGCCAATCACCCTGCAGGGAAGCAAGTATGGTGGATCACTCCAGCCTCAAGGTACCACAAGTCAGTTTGCACCTGGGTCTCCATCCTATCCAAGTGAATCATTATCCTTGCCCCAAGGTTCCTCCAGTCAGTCTGCTGCAGTCCATAGTTCACAGAAGCAGTTTTCCTCTAGCTATGGCACCCAGTCAGGGTCCTCTAAGCCATTCACCCTGCAGGGAAACACTTATGGTGGATCACTCCAGCCTCAAGGTACCACAAGTCCGTTTGCATCTGGGTCTCAATCCTATCCAAGTGCATCACTATCCTTGCCCCAAGGGTCCTCCAGTCAGTCTGCTGCAGTCCAGAGTTCACGGAAGCAGTTTGCCTCTAGCTATGGCACCCAGTTAGTGTCCACCAAGCCAATCACCCTGCAGGGAAGCAAGTATGGTGGATCACTCCAGCCTCAAGGTACCACAAGTCAGTTTGCATCTGGATCTCCATCCTATCCAAGTCAATCACACTTCTCGCCCCAAGGTTCCTCCAGTCAGTCTGCTGCAATCCAGAGTTCACAGAAGCAGTTTGCCTCTAGCTATGGCACCCAGTTAGTGTCCTCCAAGCCAATCACCCTGCAGGGAAGCAAGTATGGTGGATCACTCCAGCCTCAAGGTACCACAAGTCAGTTTGCATCTGGATCTCCATCCTATTAAAGTCAATCACACTTCTCGCCCCAAGGTTCCGCCAGTCAGTCTGCTGCAGTCCAGAGTTCACAGAAGCAGTTTGCCTCTAGATATGGCACCCAGTTAGTGTCCTCCAAGCCAATCACCCTGCAGGGAAGCAAGTATGGTGGATCACTCCAGCCTCAAGGTACCACAAGTCAGTTTGCACCTGGGTCTCCATCCTATCCAAGTGAATCATTATCCTTGCCCCAAGGTTCCTCCAGTCAGTCTGCTGCAGTCCATAGTTCACAGAAGCAGTTTTCCTCTAGCTATGGCACCCAGTCAGGGTCCTCTAAGCCATTCACCCTGCAGGGAAACACTTATGGTGGATCACTCCAGCCTCAAGGTACCACAAGTCCGTTTGCATCTGGGTCTCAATCCTATCCAAGTGCATCACTATCCTTGCCCCAAGGGTCCTCCAGTCAGTCTGCTGCAGTCCAGAGTTCACGGAAGCAGTTTGCCTCTAGCTATGGCACCCAGTTAGTGTCCTCCAAGCCAATCACCCTGCAGGGAAGCAAGTATGGTGGATCACTCCAGCCTCAAGGTACCACAAGTCAGTTTGCATCTGGATCTCCATCCTATCCAAGTCAATCACACTTCTCGCCCCAAGGTTCCTCCAGTCAGTCTGCTGCAATCCAGAGTTCACAGAAGCAGTTTGCCTCTAGCTATGGCACCCAGTTAGTGTCCTCCAAGCCAATCACCCTGCAGGGAAGCAAGTATGGTGGATCACTCCAGCCTCAAGGTACCACAAGTCAGTTTGCATCTGGATCTCCATCCTATCCAAGTCAATCACACTTCTCGCCCCAAGGTTCCTCCAGTCAGTCTGCTGCAATCCAGAGTTCACAGAAGCATTTTGCCTCTAGCTATGGCACCCAGTTAGTGTCCTCCAAGCCAATCACCCTGCAGGGAAGCACTTACGGTGGATCATTCCAGCCTCAAGGTACCACAAGTCAGTTTGCATCTGGGTCTCAATCCTATCCAAGTGTATCACTATCCTCGCCCCAGGGTTCCTCCAGCCAGTCTGCTGCAGTCCAGAGTTCACAGAAGCAGTTTGCCTCTAGATATGGCACCCAGTTAGTGTCCTCTAAGCCAATCACCCTGCAGGGAAGCACTTCTGGTGGATCATTCCAGCCTCAAGGTACCACAAGTCAGTTTGCATCTGGGTCTCAATCCTATCCAAGTGAATCACTATCCTCGCCCCAAGGTTCCGCCAGTCAGTCTGCTGCAGTCCAGAGTTCACAGAAGCAGTTTGCCTCTAGATATGGCACCCAGTTAGTGTCCTCCAAGCCAATCACCCTGCAGGGAAGCAAGTATGGTGGATCACTCCAGCCTCAAGGTACCACAAGTCAGTTTGCATCTGGATCTCCATCCTATCCAAGTGAATCACACTCCTTGCCCCAAGGTTCCTCCAGTCAGTCTGCTGCAATCCAGAGTTCACAGAAGCAGTTTACCTCTAGATATGGCACCCAGTCAGGGTCCACTAAGCCATTCACCCTGCAGGGAAGCACCACCGATGGTGGGTCACTCCAGCCTCAAGGTACCACAAGTCAGTTTGCCTCTGGGTCTTCAACCTCCTATCCAATTGTAACACTATCGTTGTCTTCGTCCCAAGGTGTTGCTGACCAGTCCGGCCAAGCAGTTCAAAGCTATTCTGGGTACCAAAGCCAAACGTCTCAAAGATGGCAGCCTTCACGAGGTATTCATGCCTCGGGTGGAGCTGCATCATGGGGTAGCTCTCTGTCTCAAAGCTCTCCAATGCAGAGTTTCTTTTCTTCCCTGTCGTCAGCAGGAGGCTCATCTTCAGCATATCCTGGACCATTTGTTTCTGCACAGGGTGGTAGCAGCAGACATGGTGGCATTTCTCTTCATTCTCAAAGCCCCTCTAGGAAGTACACTCCTGGGTCTCATGCATATGCCATGCTTGGTTCCTCTCCCCTAGCTGTTTCTAGCCAGTCTACCAGTGATAAGTGGTCAAATGGCCTGTATAGGTCAGAGTCTCTGGGAACCCAGGGTCTCATTGGTGTAATTGAAAGACCCTCTAGGCTCTCGTCTCAAGCTCCTGACTCTACAAGCAGTAACCAAATATCTGAGCATTTTGGGACCATGAAACGCCCCACAGGTTCAAACCTAACTCCATCTCTAGGCTTGAGTGCCCTAGAATCATCTGTTGGCATGTTCTACAGTATCCCACAGACTGCACATGCACTTCGTAACTCTGGGTCAGATGTCCAGCTAAACAATAAACCATTCCTCAATCAGCGATACTCTGTAAAGGGCTAAGGAACTCTATAAAACAGCTATGTTATGCAAAGTGTCTTCCAGAATAAAAAAAATCAAATGTTTAACAGTTTTTTTTTTCTTGTGCTTTTGTTTATCCTACATTCAAAGGATAGAAATCCATGTTAGTTTAGTTTAACTAGGAAAAAGGGGTGCCATATAGGGTTTTGAGCACCAAATTGGTCAGTTTTTAGTCGGTTGCTGTTTAAATCGTGTTTTGTTGGCATTGACTGAAAAAATATTGGTCACTGGTACCTGCCTCAAAATCCTGATGTGTGCAATACTATTTTCTAGTCAAAGCTTTAATTTTCTCTCTTTTTTTTTTTTTTTTTTTTTTTGAATGTGTACCTTAAATATTTTGCACTGGTGCCGGATCTATTCGTGTTTCATTGGTTTGTCCATTGATTCAAATAGAGAAATTAATACATGGTTGATCAAATTTAAAGATTATTGGGCAAGTGAAAAACCATTGCAAAAATTAACTACTGGCCAGAGATTCAAATTAACTTTACTGAACTTAACCTGAGGTTAAAAAATTAAGCTAAAAATGGCTTTTAAACTAAAAGATTTGTTATAAACTGAAGACTTTGTAGTAGTTGATGGGGCTACAGGGTTTAAGTGGGAGAACATAAAAAATTGGGCTTATTTCAGGTTAATTTTCTCATTCCTCTGTTGTATTTCATTTGTCCACTGATTTAGACTGTTATGAATAGCTTGTAAATGACGTTCCACATGCTACTAAAGAGTGGTGCAGTGATCATTAAAACCAAGAACCACATAAAAAAGAACCCATTTCTCATTTGGCTGTCTTCCCCTTTTGAGACCATTTCTGAGACATTTTAGTGGGCAAAAGTGTGGATAAAAAAAAAAAACATGGCATTGTACTTAATAAGTTCAGTGTTTGAGATACTTTGCTGATAGAAACGGACAACATGTTCTCATGAGTATTCGTATGTATTTTACCTCACGTCCATTAACTTATTTCCATAGACAATGAAACCTACAATATTGTATTTCAGAGAATTGATCCTTTCATTTTGTTATTTAAAATAAGCAATCATTTGGTTTAGCCACTAATAACATGACCTCATATGTTAATGTATTTTATTCTGCGTAGTAAAGAACAATGACTTTCACCTGTGACACATTGATTAAGCAAATTGCCAGGTGCAGGTGGAGCCATTCTGATTTACATCTGCATAAAATTGGATGGTAGCACCATAATGTGTTATTGAAACAAGCTTAGCAATAATGGGGTTTTGGCAGGTTGGATTTGGATTGGTGTTTATTCTTGCACTTGGATTTTCTGAAGCACAATGGAGAGCAAGAGCAGCGCACAATCAGAGTCCAAGTGAGTTTAGGCCTAGAACATTAGCTCAAGCTTCTCAACAGTCTGAATCCTGGATGTCTTTGGTTCCCAGCAACAATGCATTTGCACCACAGAGCTTTCCTGCTCAGGTTCCTGTCCAGACACCAGTCAGCACTGACTTAAGAAAGTCTTCTCAAGACCTTATGGGTGTTCAATTAAAAGAGCTGTTGCAGGGTCCAGTGGCAAAACTGACGTGGAGCTTTCCAAGTCTACCAGAAGAACCACAGCAGCCAGACGTTCCTTTTGAGTTGCCTTATCCTGTCCCTGCCAACAGTGTAGCTGCTCAGTGTGGAGAGAATTCAGTATATGTGGAAGTGATGAAGGACTTCTTTGGGACTGGGCACCCACTGTTGTCCTCTGGTTTTACACTGGGAGGCTGTGCTGCAACTGGAGAGGATTCTTCTGTTCAAGTGCTGATCTTTGAGTCTGAACTGCATGGATGTAGCGGCACCTCAATGGTAAGGTTCTGTTGTGACCATAATCATACAGTAGGTATTCTGAACTGTCCATGTGACTGTTCTTCTTTTATTCTTTCTGTTTAGGTGACTGAGGATGAGCTTGTCTATAGGTTCAACATTATGTACACCCCACAAGAGGCTTCATATGGTGTTCCTATTGTCAGGAGCAGTGGTGCGGTGGTTGCCATCGAGTGTCATTATCCAAGGTGAGGATTCAATTAATTCAGGCTCAACGGATGTTCTAATCCTGCCATTTATGGGCAAGAGATGACCACTTGTTTAACTCCTACAGAACACATAATGTGAGCAGTGACGTCTTAATGCCCACTTGGATCCCATATGCCTCAACTGAGTTTGCAGAGGATGTGTTCGTCTTCTCCCTCAAGCTCATGACTGGTTGGTATAGCCCATACAGATTTGTAGAATGTTTGTTTGTGATTCATCTGTTAAGATTATTATATATTTTTTTTCAGATGACTGGAGATTTGAGAGACCTTCTAACCAGTACTTCCTGGGTGACATAATAAATCTTGAAGCATCAGTGCGTTTGTACAGCCATGTTCCCATCCGTGTGTTTGTGGACAGCTGTGTGGCTACTGCAGTCCCTGATGTTGCTTCTGTCCCCAGATACTCCTTTATTGAGAATAATGGGTGAGAGGTGCTACCTCATGTATCCCAGCTTCCAGAAGGGTTGTGTGATTTCTAACTGGGTTCTGTTCACAGGTGCCTGGTTGATGCCAAGCTCACAGGCTCCACGTCTCACTTTATGCCCCGGACTCAAGGTGATAAGCTAAGGTTTCAGCTAGAGGCGTTCAGGTTCCAGCAAGCGGACAGTGGGCTGGTAAGCATGTCATGTAGTTGTGCAACTCTTTTTATGATATGCTGCCATGGTGTACAAACAATTGTCTCTGCAGGTCTACATCACGTGCATTTTGAAGGTGGCTGCAGCAACATCTCCAAGTTCTGAACAGAAAGCTTGTTCATTCTCTGCTAATGGGTATGTCGCCTGCTAAATACGTGTACAGGTGAATTGGTTGTGTTAACTTATTTGAGGGTTTGTTTTGTCAGGTGGGTGTCTGCAGATGATTCTGACCAGGTTTGTGGCTGCTGTGACACAACGTGTAGCATTAGAAGTGGAAGTGATCAACTGCTTGCAGGTTTGGATTAACTCTGAGAAGTTGTTATTGGCATACATGACTTTAGTTCTCACTAATCATTTGTTCCTCAGATCTACGCTGGGAGAAGGCATCTGTCGGCCCCATCAATGTTAAAGAATATGGCTATGGCCAAAAATAACTGGAAATGTCATGGTGATTTTTAATAAATGTTGCTAATATATTTGGGTTTTTTGGTCTTTTTACTTGCACAGATACTACACTTTTGAACTTGTCAACATGGTTTCTGGTCAGTCATGTACCACAAAAATCCTAATTCTACTGGCCTTTATGGGAGGTACCTTTTGCTCAAGCCATTTGTGGGGCTAGGCCTATTACAACACAAAATTGAGGTTTTTGTACCAGAGGAACCTTTTCCTAGAACTACCCAGTAAACACAGAACGTTCCCATAACGTTCCCATATGGTTCCCATTTGGTTATTTTTTTGGGAACCAAATAAGTACGTTCTAAGAACGTTCTCTGTAGGTTTTTTTTTTAATAACCTAAAGTCAACGTTCCGGGAACGTTCCCTGCAGGTTATTTTTAGATTTAATTTTATAACCTAAAGAGAACGTTCCGGGAACGTTCCCTGCAGGTTATTTTTAGGTTTAATTTTGTAACCTAAAGAGAACCTTCCCAGAACGTTCCCTGTAGGTTATTTTTAGGTTTAATTTTTATAACCTAAAGAGAACGTTCCGGGAACGTTCCCTGTAGGTTATTTTTAGGTTTAATTTTGTAACCTAAAGAGAACCTTCCCAGAACGTTCCCTGCAGGTTATTTTTAGGTTTAATTTTATAACCTAAAGAGAACGTTCCGGGAACGTTCCCTGCTGGTTATTTTTAGGTTTAATTTTGTAACCTAAAGAGAACCTTCCCAGAACGTTCCCTGCAGGTTAAATATAGGTTTAATTTAATAACCTATAAAGCTCTCTGTGAAAGTCCAGGTTTACAGTTGAATATTCAACGACAATAATGTTATTTGAAATAATCAATAGGCTACTGCTTTCATATTCTATTTACAAAGCACTTTCAGGACATCTTTATTGTATGTACATATACGTGCTGCTTGATTTTGACGTGGTTTATCATCAATGCCGTGCACGTGAACTTTCGAGTCTCTCAAACACTGGAGCGGCCGGCGCGCAGAGTTGCCATGGAAACGGCGCGGGACCACTGCTACTGGTAAACAACAAAACTCCCTCTCGTCTCGCTGTTGTTTCAACTTTTCACGGCTTTTTTCAGGTGAGATTACTTTCTAAAAGCACACGAATAATACTCACAACTGTTTTTGACATTTCTTCTACTTGTAATTGACACGATTCTGTTAAAAATGTACTTTATCGACATGGTGTAGTCTTCGGAAAAAGTCCGTTAGAGGTAGCTAACTTAGCAAGGCTAAAGAGGTAACGTTAACGTTAGCAAGGCTAACATCCACGTTAACTCGGTTGAACTTTTATTTATTAAAGTTTCTTTTAATCACCTCTTATGTGTAAATGAGAGGTTTTGTAAGGGTTTTACTGGGAAGTGAGCTAATTTATTTAACACAAACGTAAACGTAACGTATCGGTGATGTTTCAGGACTTTTAGGAGCAATTGGCCGAAACTAACGTTAGCTCAATCGTAACGTTAAACACATTTTGATTAAATGTTCTGTGATTTCAGTAGTAACGAAATAACCCATAGCAGAGAGAAAGCTCCACTAAGTTACTTCAACATTTCTGAAGAAAGCTGCTGTCGGAGAAGTAACGTTTACGTTAGGACACAGGTGAGCCGAGGAAGCTCAATAAATAAAAAACATTTATGATTATTATCAGTGTTGAAAACAGTTGTGCTGCTTTGTGTTGTTCAGGATTGTTTGATGAATAGAAAGGTTTAAATAACAGCATTTATTTGAATATATTTGTTAATGTAATGCATCCTTGCTGAGTAAAAATATGTATTTCTTCTTTTTTTGTTCTATTAATTTTTAAATCTATCATTGACCCCAAATGTTTGAACATTAGTGTAAACTACCCTTCATATGTTTGTGGTCTATTTAACAATGAATCCTGGAGGGGAAAAATGGTTTAAACTGTTACAATGGTTTACACAAACGCATTAATCAGTATAACTGTTTTTAACATTGATAATAATCAGAAATGTTTAGGGTTAGGGTTAGGTGTTTACATTGTAAGAATGTATAGTATTCAAATATAAAAAACACTGACTTTTTAGGTCATGTTTCTCATTCAAGTCAGATGATTTCCTATTAATTCAATTGAATATGGTGACTTCAATTTACATGACGTCGTGAGCAATCAAGTCATCTATATAGATCAGTGAGTAGTGCCCGCAGCATAAAAGTCCACTAAAGGAGATTTCTCGCATTTTACCCCTAAACTCTGGAATACCTATGAAGGTAAGAGTAACAAGACTCGAGCACAAACAATAAATACTTGTATGCTAAAATTTACACTCACAGCTCCAACGTGAAAACTTCATCTAATATGCAATAACGTTGAAAAGATCACAGTTTCTGTCCTGACGAAAATTTTCTATCTTATTTTTTGCTTTGCAGAACAAGTTTGGAGTTAACCAGAACTCTTATGGACTCCATCTTGTCTTCAAAGAGATGGCAACATGAACGGGAAAAAAGGGGTTGTTGGTGAAAAAAAGAGTCTTGACCTACAAAAGGTGCAGCTAATAATTGGTAAGCATGTCTGAATATCTTTTATCAATAGTTATTATATGACAAGCGCTGAGCGTGTCTGTCAGCGACAGCCATAGCTTGGAAAGCACAGTTTGAATCTGGCAGTTATGTCACGTCATGACAAACTTGTTTTCAAATTTTAATGTAATAAATCTCATTTCTTACAGACTGTCAAAAAGAGGCACCCAGGCATCGGAGGCACTGAGATCAAGGTCTGCATGGCACAAAAGTTAAGAGATCTGAGGAGACGAGCAGAAAGGTAATATTCAGACGATCCAACATCCAAGTGTGATCCCCATGTGTCTGTTTACATTTGCGAAACCGACATGAGTGAGGTCGGAGGATTATTCCTCAGTCTACATTGTGATCTATTCACAAACTGTCAATAGTTTTTTTTATAAATGATACGCATCACTCGTCATATACAGTTGTTTAAGCAAGATGTAAACGGCATTGCTGTTTGCCAACATTTTTTGCTTTCATAGCATATTTACGTAAAACGTTTAATGACATAATAATATTACAAATGAATAAGAATTAATTATTAAGCCCCATCCACTTTAGGCTTCGAAAATGCTTTTCAGAAACCTACGGGGTGACGTCATGGACACTACGTCCAAATATTTTTTTTTTTACAGTCTATGGTTTGCACTGTCCTAATCTTTGATCTTTTTCTATCCCAAAACAGGATGCCTGCTGAAGGAGACACAAAGGACTGAGACAATACACTTTTACAAAAGCACACCACACACACACACGCACACATGCGTGTATACCTGCGTTTTTTGTGGCTTTTTATGTATTTATGTATAATATGTGTGCTAAACAAAAGTGTATATAGTTTCTCATTGATAATTGTCTTGAGATATTCACATTTATTCACATTTATAAACTTGTATTTTTATAATCTCCTAAAGTCTTAGAATTTATGTTTTCATGTTCATGATTATTTTTTATTATTTTTTATTTAATTTTGTAATACATGTTGTTTATAAAAATACATGTTCACGGCTTTTGTATATGAAGAGTTCAGATGCAAAAGCCTCTAAGTGTCATTTGAAATTTTCTTCTAAAATTATCATTTTTATCAAGCTTGTATATTTAAGTTCAGTAATTTCACTTAAATGGCAATGAAGATTACGTATTAAATTGACATTTAAGTGAAATTACTGAACTTAAATACACAAGCTTGATAAAAATGGTCATTCTAGAACAAAATTTCAAATGGCACTTAGAGGCTTTTGCATCTGAACTCTTCATATAGATACATTTTTTGCATACATTCAATTTATTGTAATGATTTTATATTCATACAATCAATTGTTTTAATTTTTAAAAATAATATATTACTATTCAGGTCAATGTGAACAATAAACAATGTCAGTTTCTCATGATATTTAATTAGTATATGATCATATATGTCCTATTTACATTTATTAAATTATTACAGGCTAATCTCTTTAGTTTTAGAATCTTTATCTTCATGGTTTCAAACTGCAATTTTGAAATTTTTTTTATAAATATGTTGTTTAAAATATATGTGCATGGCTTTTCGTGGCATTAAAATTTTGTGCATACATTACATTTATTGTAGTAATCTTCATACGATTCTTATGTTTTGGAAAAAATAAACAACATAGAAGATATTTTTTGTAGACTTATTTGTGTACAGGCATATCGGGATGTAGAGGTTAGGAGAACGTTCTGGGAACCTTTAGGGAACGTTCCGGGAACCTTTAGGGAACGTTCCCGGAACGTTCCGGGAACCTTTAGGGAACGTTCTGGGAATGTTCCGGGAACGTTCTGGGAACGTTCCAGAAAAGTTCCCGGAATGTTCCCCTAACCTAAAGGGAACGTTCTATTAACGTAAAGAAAACTTTCCTAGGTAACCAATAGGGAACGTTAGAAATGTTTGTTCTGGGAACGTTCTGAGAACGTTCTGGGAACCTGAAAGTAACGTTCTGGGAACGTTCTGGGAACCAAAAATTGTTAACTGGGTATTGGCGGAAGTACCTGGATTTTTGTTGTTTACACCGCAGGAACAAGGAATGATTTTAGTTCTAGGAGCTAATTTAGCTCCTTTTTTAGAATAGGGTCTCAACCAGCACGAACCGTCTGTGATGCAAGTGTATGCTGATTGGCCGAACGCATGTGAACCGCCAGCACTTGCCATTTATTACATGTAATGAGTGTGTAAACACTGATATGTTATAGCTATTTACTTAAACTCTACAAATTTTGTATGCATACTATATTACCCCAGTGACGCTTAAGACATTTATTGATACACACACAAAGTCCTATGTGTAGAAAATGTGGACTTAATTAGGAACATTGATGAATTTATTTTGGTGTTGTAAACCTTTTTTTTTTTTTTTTTTTGGGAGAAGATTCATAATGTAATCAAATAAATGTGTAACTCCTTTCTGAGCTCTGCTCTGTTATTTTTATTGAATTATATTGAGGATTCCCTTTACAAAAAAAAGGGTTTACAATGTTTTAATTTGAAAAAAAAAAAAAAAACCCCCGCATACTTACAGCATGGATTTCCCAGTCAGGACCCACACTGGGTCAATGCCTGGATCAGATAATAGTTTTGTTTTCCATTGAAGAAATTACAAGTCAACATTCAAGACTGCAAGAGTTCCAAATCACACGGGCCTTAGTATTAAATTAGGCCCTGTTTACACGAGAACGCTCACTGGTGAAAACGTAAAAATATTTTATCGAATGTGCCTTTGCGTTTTTACTTTTGGGTAAAAACGCAAAAGTCTGCTTGACAGTGAAGGTTGTACGCAGGCGCGCGTGCTTGGTGTTTCAAACTGCTTTGAAATCACCTTCTTACTTGTACCCGATTTGCTTCAAACTTCATCAGAATAATGCCAAGACACGACAGAAGTAAACGTGTGAATGGGATTCTTGATACCTTGAATACTGTTGTTATGGCAATGCATAAAACTTTTATATTTTGTTTGGGTATTTCTGAGACTCTTAGCATGCTTCAAAATGCATGAAACTCGACACACACACACACACACACACATACACATCAGAGTTGTCAGCCAGTAGACATGGGCAAAGCCTTAAAAATAGCGTGTAGGAGCGGCTAAGTAGTATCATATTTAAACATAGGCCTAGATTTAAACAGGGTTGAAAAAGCCTTGTTGCTGAGAATTTTTCAGACTTAATTATCAAAAATGTTGAATTTTTGGCTCAACTAACTGGTAAACAGTCTCAGAGTCCTCAGAGCATTTTGGCTGAGTTTTATCCCAGAGACTCCAAAAATTTGTCTTACTTCCTTCCTAAAATAAACCTTTATAAAGGTCAACCTGATGTGATCAGACACATTTTGTTTAAAGTGAATGACTATCCTATGCATACAATACAGTTACACACTTTAAAATGTTTAAACACCTTCATAAATCTATCACCAATTATCTTTTAACAGCCAGTTAGTTTCCCAGGTGAACAATGTTTCATGTAATTAGTTATTTGCCATAATTGGACTGATGAAGGTCTATAAAATACACTTATCTCCATTTACATATGTTTGCAATTGTAGTGTCTGTGTGGTGGATTGAGAAAGTGAATGTTGGGGCTTTGGAGTACTCTAGGTTTTTGTTTGCCATGGACAAAGGGTGGACACAGTGAGTTTATTCAATCAACCTCAGTTTGTGAATGATTTGGCAAATTTATTTACCTAATGTATTTACTTTTAGGTTACACTTGTTTGTAATCTTCCTGCTCTTTTTGAGTAATGCTCATGGATTTAAAGGTAATGTGTTTTTTTTTTCTTGCAAAAAATTTTAAATTGTGAGAATTGTTTTTCTACAAATTTTCTATTTTGTCTAATTCACAGCTGGAGCTCATTCAGATGCCAACCACTGGTGGGGCCAACCTTCAGATAAATCTTTCTCACCTCGTGCAGTCCAGTCTTCTGTGTCAGAGGTCCCTGTGACTGGGATTTTGCCTGAAGAAGTGGGCTCTAGTTTATTCACTAACAGACCCCTGAAAAGGTTGAACTTACTCCAATTTGTTAAAGGTGGTGTTTCCAGCAGGCATGAATCAATGTCCCATGCCCAGACCACTCCAAGCAGCTCTGTTTTAGCTTCCTTGCCTGTACCCTTAAATGAACTGCATGCAGGCCATTTGACATCACTCCAGGGTTCCTCTGGTTCAGCCGCTACAGATACTACTAGTGTGTCTACGCAAGGAGAAAGTAGCTTCCCTGCCACACTTGGCAATTCTGGCCTGTCCACCAGTGATCAAAGTTCCCCTAGTTTGTACGTGACCAGTTCCCTGGAAACCTCTGGTGCCTTGGGTCAATATAACCTGGGCTCCTATAACGAGCTCAGTTCTTCATCTGTTTCTAGTCAGTCTACCAGTGACCAGAGTACCCCCAGTTTGTATAGTTCTAGCTTTCAGGGAAATTCGGGCAGTTTTTTGGAAGCTTCTGGCTCTTTTCAAGGGGAAGTGGCAGGGCTTGGCTCTCATGTTGACTTGTTTCCCCAATCACAGGACCGCTCCAGTCAGCTTCTACCCTCACCCTTGGAGGTCTCTAGCCAGTCTACTAATGGTCAAAGCACTCCCAGCCTGTTTATGCTTGGCTCTGACAGCAGTTCAGGATCACAGTCAGCAGGTCCTGCTTCACCTCTAGACACTCAGGGTAGTCTCTCTCAAAGCCTTTCTAGCCAGTCCACAAGTGTTCAGAGTTCACCTAGTGTGTCTACAAGCACCCAGAGCAGGTCTGCCACTCCATTAACTTCCAGTAACTTATTCCCTGTGCAGGGAGGTAGTAGTTCTACTTCTAGCTTATATCTGAGGCCTCAGGGCACTCTTGGTCGGTATGCCCCTGCGTCCCATACCAAATATGCGAGTATACCCATGTCGTCACACCTTGCTATTTATAGCCAGTCAAAAAGTACCTCTGGTCCTTGGTTTGAGGGCTCTACTGGCTTTGCCTCCCAGGGAATGAGTAGCACTTACAGTGGTTCTGTCCAGTCTCAAGGTACCACAAGTCAGTTTGCCTCTGGGTCTCCATCCTCCTATCCAATTGTAACACTATCCTCACCCCAAGGTTCCGCCAGTCAGTCCGCTACAGCCCAGAGTTCATGGAAGCAGTTTGCCTCTAGATATGGCACCCAGTCAGGGTCCTCTAAGCCAATCACCCTGCAGGGAAGCACTTACGGTGGATCACTCGAGCCTCAAGGTACCACAAGTCGGTTTGCATCTGGGTCTCAATCCTATCCAAGTGTATCACTATCCTCGCCCCAAGGGTCCTTCAGTCAGTCTGCTGCAGTCCAGGGTTCACGGAAGCAGTTTGCCTTTAGATATGGCACCCAGTTAGTGTCCTCTAAGCCAATCACCCTGCAGGGAAGCAAGTATGGTGGCTCACTCCAGCCTCAAGGTACCACAAGTCCGTTTGCATCTGGGTCTCAATCCTATCCAAGTGCATCACTATCCTTGCCCCATGGGTCCTCCAGTCAGTCTGCTGCAGTCCAGAGTTCACGGAAGCAGTTTGCCTCTAGCTATGGCACCCAGTTAGTGTCCTCCAAGCCAATCACCCTGCAGGGAAGCAAGTATGGTGGATCACTCCAGCCTCAAGGTACCACAAGTCAGTTTGCATCTGGATCTCCATCCTATCCAAGTCAATCACACTTCTCGCCCCAAGGTTCCTCCAGTCAGTCTGCTGCAATCCAGAGTTCACAGAAGCAGTTTGCCTCTAGATATGGCACCCAGTTAGTGTCCTCCAAGCCAATCACCCTGCAGGGAAGCACTTACGGTGGATCACTCCAGCCTCAAGGTACCACAAGTCAGTTTGCATCTGGGTCTCAATCCTATCCAAGTGTATCACTATCCTCGCCCCAGGGTTCCTCCAGCCAGTCTGCTGCAGTCCAGGGTTCACGGAAGCAGTTTGCCTCTAGATATGGCACCCAGTTAGTGTCCTCTAAGCCAATCACCCTGCAGGGAAGCACTTCTGGTGGATCATTCCAGCCTCAAGGTACCACAAGTCAGTTTGCATCTGGGTCTCAATCCTATCCAAGTGTATCACTATCCTCGCCCCAGGGTTCCTCCAGCCAGTCTGCTGCAGTCCAGAGTTCACAGAAGCAGTTTGCCTCTAGATATGGCACCCAGTTAGTGTCCTCTAAGCCAATCACCCTGCAGGGAAGCACTTCTGGTGGATCATTCCAGCCTCAAGGTACCACAAGTCAGTTTGCATCTGGGTCTCAATCCTATCCAAGTGTATCACTATCCTCGCCCCAGGGTTCCTCCAGCCAGTCTGCTGCAGTCCAGAGTTCACAGAAGCAGTTTGCCTCTAGATATGGCACCCAGTTAGTGTCCTCCAAGCCAATCACCCTGCAGGGAAGCAAGTATGGTGGATCACTCCAGCCTCAAGGTACCACAAGTCAGTTTGCATCTGGATCTCCATCCTATCCAAGTGAATCACACTCCTTGCCCCAAGGTTCCTCCAGTCAGTCTGCTGCAATCCAGAGTTCACAGAAGCAGTTTACCTCTAGATATGGCACCCAATCAGGGTCCTCTAAGCCATTCACCCTGCAGGGAAGCACCACCGATGGTGGGTCACTCCAGCCTCAAGGTACCACAAGTCAGTTTGCCTCTGGGTCTTCAACCTCCTATCCAATTGTAACACTATCGTTGTCCTCGTCCCAAGGTGTTGCTGACCAGTCCGGCCAAGCAGTTCAAAGCTATTCTGGGTACCAAAGCCAAACGTCTCAAAGATGGCAGCCTTCACGAGGTATTCATGCCTCGGGTGGAGCTGCATCATGGGGTAGCTCTCTGTCTCAAAGCTCTCCAATGCAGAGTTTCTTTTCTTCCCTGTCGTCAGCAGGAGGCTCATCTTCAGCATATCCTGGACCATTTGTTTCTGCACAGGGTGGTAGCAGCAGACATGGTGGCATTGCTCTTCATTCTCAAAGCCCCTCTAGGAAGTACACTCCTGGGTCTCATGCATATGCCATGCTTGGTTCCTCTCCCCTAGCTGTTTCTAGCCAGTCTACCAGTGATAAGTGGTCAAATGGCCTGTATAGGTCAGAGTCTCTGGGAACCCAGGGTCTCATTGGTGTAATTGAAAGACCCTCTAGGCTCTCGTCTCAAGCTCCTGACTCTACAAGCAGTAACCAAATATCTGAGCATTTTGGGACCATGAAACGCCCCACAGGTTCAAACCTAACTCCATCTCTAGGCTTGAGTGCCCTAGAATCATCTGTTGGCATGTTCTACAGTATCCCACAGACTGCACATGCACTTCGTAACTCTGGGTCAGATGTCCAGCTAAACAATAAACCATTCCTCAATCAGCGATACTCTGTAAAGGGCTAAGGAACTCTATAAAACAGCTATGTTATGCAAAGTGTCTTCCAGAATAAAAAAAATCAAATGTTTAACAGTTTTTTTTTCTTGTGCTTTTGTTTATCCTACATTCAAAGGATAGAAATCCATGTTAGTTTAGTTTAACTAGGAAAAAGGGGTGCCATATAGGGTTTTGAGCACCAAATTGGTCAGTTTTTAGTCGGTTGCTGTTTAAATCGTGTTTTGTTGGCATTGACTGAAAAAATATTGGTCCCTGGTACCTGCCTCAAAATCCTGATGTGTGCAATACTATTTTCTAGTCAAAGCTTTAATTTTCTCTCTTTTTTTTTTTTTTTTTTTTTTTTTGAATGTGTACCTTAAATATTTTGCACTGGTGCCGGATCTTTTCGTGTTTCATTGGTTTGTCCATTGATTCAAATAGAGAAATTAATACATGGTTGATCAAATTTAAAGATTATTGGGCAAGTGAAAAACCATTGCAAAAATGAACTACTGGCCAGAGATTCGAATTAACTTTACTGAACTTAACCTGAGGTTAAAAAATTAAGCTAAAAATGGCTTTTAAACTAAAAGATTTGTTAGAAACTGAAGACTTTGTAGTAGTTGATGGGGCTACAGGGTTTAAGTGGGAGAACATAAAAAAAAATTGGGCTTATTTCAGGTTAATTCTCATTCCTCTGTTGTATTTCATTTGTCCACTGATTTAGACTGTTATGAATAGCTTGTAAATGATGTTCCACATGCTACTAAAGAGTGGTGCAGTGATCATTAAAACCAAGAACCACATAAAAAAGAACCCATTTCTCATTTGGCTGTCTTCCCCTTTTGAGACCATTTCTGAGACATTTTAGTGGGCAAAAGTGTGGATAAAAAAAAAAAAAACATGGCATTGTACTTAATAAGTTCAGTGTTTGAGATACTTTGCTGATAGAAACGGACAACATGTTCTCATGAGTATTCGTATGTATTTTACCTCACGTCCATTAACTTATTTCCATAGACAATGAAACCTACAATATTGTATTTCAGAGAATTGATCCTTTCATTTTGTTATTTAAAATAAGCAATCATTTGGTTTAGCCACTAATAACATGACCTCATATGTTAATGTATTTTATTCTGCGTAGTAAAGAACAATGACTTTCACCTGTAACACATTGATTGAGCAAATTGCCAGGTGCAGGTGGAGCCATTCTGATTTACATCTGCATAAAATTGGATGGTAGCACCATAATGTGTTATTGAAACAAGCTTAGCAATAATGGGGTTTTGGCAGGTTGGATTTGGATTGGTGTTTATTCTTGCACTTGGATTTTCTGAAGCACAATGGAGAGCAAGAGCAGCGCACAATCAGAGTCCAAGTGAGTTTAGGCCTAGAACATTAGCTCAAGCTTCTCAACAGTCTGAATCCTGGATGTCTTTGGTTCCCAGCAACAATGCATTTGCACCACAGAGCTTTCCCGCTCAGGTTCCTGTCCAGACACCAGTCAGCACTGACTTAAGAAAGTCTTCTCAAGACCTTATGGGTGTTCAATTAAAAGAGCTGTTGCAGGGTCCAGTGGCAAAACTGACATGGAGCTTTCCAAGTCTACCAGAAGAACCACAGCAGCCAGACGTTCCTTTTGAGTTGCCTTATCCTGTCCCTGCCAACAGTGTAGCTGCTCAGTGTGGAGAGAATTCAGTATATGTGGAAGTGATGAAGGACTTCTTTGGGACTGGGCACCCACTGTTGTCCTCTGGTTTTACACTGGGAGGCTGTACTGCAACTGGAGAGGATTCTTCTGCTCAAGTGCTGATCTTTGAGTCTGAACTGCATGGATGTAGCGGCACCTCAATGGTAAGGTTCTGTTGTGACCATAATCATACAGTAGGTATTCTGAACTGTCCATGTGACTGTTCTTCTTTTATTCTTTCTGTTTAGGTGACTGAGGATGAGCTTGTCTATAGGTTCAACATTATGTACACCCCACAAGAGGCTTCATATGGTGTTCCTATTGTCAGGAGCAGTGGTGCGGTGGTTGCCATCGAGTGTCATTATCCAAGGTGAGGATTCAATTAATTCAGGCTCAACGGATGTGTTAATCCTTCTATTTATGGGCAAGAGATGACCACTTGTTTAACTCCTACAGAACACATAATGTGAGCAGTGACGCCTTAATGCCCACTTGGATCCCATATGCCTCAACTGAGTTTGCAGAGGATGTGTTCGTCTTCTCCCTCAAGCTCATGACTGGTTGGTATAGCCCATACAGATTTGTAGAATGTTTGTTTGTGATTCATCTGTTAAGATTATTATATATATTTTTTCAGATGACTGGAGATTTGAGAGACCTTCTAACCAGTACTTCCTGGGTGACATAATAAATCTTGAAGCATCAGTGCGTTTGTACAGCCATGTTCCCATCCGTGTGTTTGTGGACAGCTGTGTGGCTACTGCAGTCCCTGATGTTGCTTCTGTCCCCAGATACTCCTTTATTGAGAATAATGGGTGAGAGGTGCTACCTCATGTATCCCAGCTTCCAGAAGGGTTGTGTGATTTCTAACTGGGTTCTGTTCACAGGTGCCTGGTTGATGCCAAGCTCACAGGCTCCACGTCTCACTTTATGCCCCGGACTCAAGGTGATAAGCTAAGGTTTCAGCTAGAGGCGTTCAGGTTCCAGCAAGCGGACAGTGGGCTGGTAAGCATGTCATGTAGTTGTGCAACTCTTTTTATGATATGCTGCCATGGTGTAAAAAACAATTGTCTCTGCAGGTCTACATCACGTGCATTTTGAAGGTGGCTGCAGCAACATCTCCAAGTTCTGAACAGAAAGCTTGTTCATTCTCTGCTAATGGGTATGTCGCCTGCTAAATACGTGTACAGGTGAATTGGTTGTGTTAACTTATTTGAGGGTTTGTTTTGTCAGGTGGGTGTCTGCAGATGATTCTGACCAGGTTTGTGGCTGCTGTGACACAACGTGTAGCATTAGAAGTGGAAGTGATCAACTGCTTGCAGGTTTGGATTAACTCTGAGAAGTTGTTATTGGCATACATGACTTTAGTTCTCACTAATCATTTGTTCCTCAGATCTACGCTGGGAGAAGGCATCTGTCGGCCCCATCAATGTTAAAGAATATGGCTATGGCCAAAAATAACTGGAAATGTCATGGTGATTTTTAATAAATGTTGCTAATATATTTGGGTTTTTTGGTGTTTTTACTTGCACAGATACTACACTTTTGAACTTGTCAACATGGTTTCTGGTCAGTCATGTACCACAAAAATCCTAATTCTACTGGCCTTTATGGGAGGTACCTTTTGCTCAAGCCATTTGTGGGGCTAGGCCTATTACAACACAAAATTGAGGTTTTTGTACCAGAGGAACCTTTTCCTGGAACTATTGGCGGAAGTACCTGGATTTTTGTTGTGTTTACACCGCAGGAACAAGGAATGATTTTAGTTCTAGGAGCTAATTTAGCTCCTATTTTAGAATAGGGTCTCAACCAGCACAAACCGTCTGTGATGCAAGTGAATGCTGATTGGCCGAACGCATGTGAACCACCAGCACTTGCCATTTATTACATGTAATGAGTGTGTAAACACTGATATGTTATAGCTATTTACTTAAACTCTACAAATTTTGTATGCATACTATATTACCCCAGTGACGCTTAAGACATTTATTGATACACACACAAAGTCCTATGTGTAGAAAATGTGGAATTAATTAGGAACATTGATGAATTTATTTTGGTGTTGTAAACCTTTTTTTTTTTCTTTTTGGGAGAAGATTCATAATGTAATCAAATAAATGTGTAGCTCCTTTCTGAGCTCTGCTCTGTTATTTTTATTGAATTATATTGAGGATTCCCTTTACAAAAAAAAAGGGTTTACAATGTTTTAATTTGAAAAAAAAAAAAAAAAAACCCCGCATACTTGCAGCATGGATTTCCCAGTCAGGACCCACACTGGGTCAATGCCTGGATCAGATAATAGTTTTGTTTTCCATTGAAGAAATTACAAGTCAACATTCAAGACCGCAAGAGTTCCAAATCACACGGGCCTTAGTATTAAATTAGGCCCTGTTTACACGAGAACGCTCGCTGGTGAAAACGTAAAAATATTTTATCGAATGTGCCTTTGCGTTTTTACTTTTGGGTAAAAACGCAAAAGTCTGCTTGACAGTGAAGGTTGTACGCAGGCGCGCGTGCTTGGTGTTTCAAACTGCTTTGAAATCACCTTCTTACTTGTACCTGATTTGCTTCAAACTTCATCAGAATAATGCCAAGACACGACAGAAGTAAACGTGTGAATGGGATTCTTGATACCTTGAATACTGTTGTTATGGCAATGCATAAAACTTTTATATTTTGTTTGGGTATTTCTGAGACTCTTAGCATGCTTCAAAATGCATGAAACTCGACACACACACACACACACACACACACACATACACATCAGAGTTGTCAGCCAGTAGACATGGGCAAAGCCTTAAAAATAGCGTGTAGGAGCGGCTAAGTAGTATCATATTTAAACATAGGCCTAGATTTAAACAGGGTTGAAAAAGCCTTGTTGCTGAGAATTTTTCAGACTTAATTATCAAAAATGTTGAATTTTTGGCTCAACTAACTGGTAAACAGTCTCAGAGTCCTCAGAGCATTTTGGCTGAGTTTTATCCCAGAGACTCCAAAAATTTGTCTTACTTCCTTCCTAAAATAAACCTTTATAAAGGTCAACCTGATGTGATCAGACACATTTTGTTTAAAGTGAATGACTATCCTATGCATACAATACACAGTTACACACTTTAAAATGTTTAAACACCTTCATAAATCTATCACCAATTATCTTTTAACAGCCAGTTAGTTTCCCAGGTGAACAATGTTTCATGTAATTAGTTATTTGCCATAATTGGACTGATGAAGGTCTATAAAATACACTTATCTCCATTTACATATGTTTGCAATTGTAGTGTCTGTGTGGTGGATTGAGAAAGTGAATGTTGGGGCTTTGGAGTACTCTAGGTTTTTGTTTGCCATGGACAAAGGGTGGACACAGTGAGTTTATTCAATCAACCTCAGTTTGTGAATGATTTGGCAAATTTATTTACCTAATGTATTTACTTTTAGGTTACACTTGTTTGTAATCTTCCTGCTCTTTTTGAGTAATGCTCATGGATTTAAAGGTAATGTGTTTTTTTTTCTTGCAAAAGATTTTAAATTGTGAGAATTGTTTTTCTACAAATTTTCTATTTTGTCTAATTCACAGCTGGAGCTCATTCAGATGCCAACCACTGGTGGGGCCAACCTTCAGATAAATCTTTCTCACCTCGTGCAGTCCAGTCTTCTGTGTCAGAGGTCCCTGTGACTGGGATTTTGCCTGAAGAAGTGGGCTCTAGTTTATTCACTAACAGACCCCTGAAAAGGTTGAACTTACTCCAATTTGTTAAAGGTGGTGTTTCCAGCAGGCATGAATCAATGTCCCATGCCCAGACCACTCCAAGCAGCTCTGTTTTAGCTTCCTTGCCTGTACCCTTAAATGAACTGCATGCAGGCCATTTGACATCACTCCAGGGTTCCTCTGGTTCAGCCGCTACAGATACTGCTAGTGTGTCTACGCAAGGAGAAAGTAGCTTCCCTGCCACACTTGGCAATTCTGGCCTGTCCACCAGTGATCAAAGTTCCCCTAGTTTGTACGTGACCAGTTCCCTGGAAACCTCTGGTGCCTTGGGTCAATATAACCCGGGCTCCTATAACGAGCTCAGTTCTTCATCTGTTTCTAGTCAGTCTACCAGTGACCAGAGTACCCCCAGTTTGTATAGTTCTAGCTTTCAGGGAAATTCGGGCAGTTTTTTGGAAGCTTCTGGCTCTTTTCAAGGGGAAGTGGCAGGGCTTGGCTCTCATGTTGACTTGTTTCCCCAATCACAGGACCGCTCCAGTCAGCTTCTACCCTCACCCTTGGAGGTCTCTAGCCAGTCTACTAATGGTCAAAGCACTCCCAGCCTGTTTATGCTTGGCTCTGACAGCAGTTCAGGATCACAGTCAGCAGGTCCTGCTTCACCTCTAGACACTCAGGGTAGTCTCTCTCAAAGCCTTTCTAGCCAGTCCACAAGTGTTCAGAGTTCACCTAGTGTGTCTACAAGCACCCAGAGCAGGTCTGCCACTCCATTAACTTCCAGTAACTTATTCCCTGTGCAGGGAGGTAGTAGTTCTACTTCTAGCTTATATCTGAAGCCTCAGGGCACTCTTGGTCGGTATGCCCCTGCGTCCCATACCAAATATGCGAGTATACCCATGTCGTCACACCTAGCTATTTATAGCCAGTCAAAAAGTACCTCTGGTCCTTGGTTTGAGGGCTCTACTGGCTTTGCCTCCCAGGGAATGAGTAGCACTTACAGTGGTTCTGTCCAGTCTCAAGGTACCACAAGTCAGTTTGCCTCTGGGTCTCCATCCTCCTATCCAATTGTAACACTATCCTCACCCCAAGGTTCCGCCAGTCAGTCCGCTACAGCCCAGAGTTCATGGAAGCAGTTTGCCTCTAGATATGGCACCCAGTCAGGGTCCTCTAAGCCAATCACCCTGCAGGGAAGCACTTACGGTGGATCACTCGAGCCTCAAGGTACCACAAGTCGGTTTGCATCTGGGTCTCAATCCTATCCAAGTGTATCACTATCCTCGCCCCAAGGGTCCTTCAGTCAGTCTGCTGCAGTCCAGGGTTCACGGAAGCAGTTTGCCTTTAGATATGGCACCCAGTTAGTGTCCTCTAAGCCAATCACCCTGCAGGGAAGCAAGTATGGTGGCTCACTCCAGCCTCAAGGTACCACAAGTCAGTTTGCATCTGGATCTCCATCCTATCCAAGTGAATCGCACTCCTCGCCCCAAGGTTCCTCCAGTCAGTCTGCTGCAATCCAGAGTTCACGGAAGCAGTTTGCCTCTAGATATGGCACCCAGTCAGGGTCCTCTAAGCCATTCACCCTGCAGGGAAGCACTTATGGTGGATCACTCCAGCCTCAAGGTACCACAAGTCCGTTTGCATCTGGGTCTCAATCCTATCCAAGTGCATCACTATCCTTGCCCCATGGGTCCTCCAGTCAGTCTGCTGCAGTCCAGAGTTCACGGAAGCAGTTTGCCTCTAGCTATGGCACCCAGTTAGTGTCCTCCAAGCCAATCACCCTGCAGGGAAGCAAGTATGGTGGATCACTCCAGCCTCAAGGTACCACAAGTCAGTTTGCATCTGGATCTCCATCCTATCCAAGTCAATCACACTTCTCGCCCCAAGGTTCCTCCAGTCAGTCTGCTGCAATCCAGAGTTCACAGAAGCAGTTTGCCTCTAGATATGGCACCCAGTTAGTGTCCTCCAAGCCAATCACCCTGCAGGGAAGCACTTACGGTGGATCACTCCAGCCTCAAGGTACCACAAGTCAGTTTGCATCTGGGTCTCAATCCTATCCAAGTGTATCACTATCCTCGCCCCAGGGTTCCTCCAGCCAGTCTGCTGCAGTCCAGGGTTCACGGAAGCAGTTTGCCTCTAGATATGGCACCCAGTTAGTGTCCTCTAAGCCAATCACCCTGCAGGGAAGCACTTCTGGTGGATCATTCCAGCCTCAAGGTACCACAAGTCAGTTTGCATCTGGGTCTCAATCCTATCCAAGTGTATCACTATCCTCGCCCCAGGGTTCCTCCAGCCAGTCTGCTGCAGTCCAGAGTTCACAGAAGCAGTTTGCCTCTAGATATGGCACCCAGTTAGTGTCCTCTAAGCCAATCACCCTGCAGGGAAGCACTTCTGGTGGATCATTCCAGCCTCAAGGTACCACAAGTCAGTTTGCATCTGGGTCTCAATCCTATCCAAGTGTATCACTATCCTCGCCCCAGGGTTCCTCCAGCCAGTCTGCTGCAGTCCAGAGTTCACAGAAGCAGTTTGCCTCTAGATATGGCACCCAGTTAGTGTCCTCCAAGCCAATCACCCTGCAGGGAAGCAAGTATGGTGGATCACTCCAGCCTCAAGGTACCACAAGTCAGTTTGCATCTGGATCTCCATCCTATCCAAGTGAATCACACTCCTTGCCCCAAGGTTCCTCCAGTCAGTCTGCTGCAATCCAGAGTTCACAGAAGCAGTTTACCTCTAGATATGGCACCCAATCAGGGTCCTCTAAGCCATTCACCCTGCAGGGAAGCACCACCGATGGTGGGTCACTCCAGCCTCAAGGTACCACAAGTCAGTTTGCCTCTGGGTCTTCAACCTCCTATCCAATTGTAACACTATCGTTGTCCTCGTCCCAAGGTGTTGCTGACCAGTCCGGCCAAGCAGTTCAAAGCTATTCTGGGTACCAAAGCCAAACGTCTCAAAGATGGCAGCCTTCACGAGGTATTCATGCCTCGGGTGGAGCTGCATCATGGGGTAGCTCTCTGTCTCAAAGCTCTCCAATGCAGAGTTTCTTTTCTTCCCTGTCGTCAGCAGGAGGCTCATCTTCAGCATATCCTGGACCATTTGTTTCTGCACAGGGTGGTAGCAGCAGACATGGTGGCATTGCTCTTCATTCTCAAAGCCCCTCTAGGAAGTACACTCCTGGGTCTCATGCATATGCCATGCTTGGTTCCTCTCCCCTAGCTGTTTCTAGCCAGTCTACCAGTGATAAGTGGTCAAATGGCCTGTATAGGTCAGAGTCTCTGGGAACCCAGGGTCTCATTGGTGTAATTGAAAGACCCTCTAGGCTCTCGTCTCAAGCTCCTGACTCTACAAGCAGTAACCAAATATCTGAGCATTTTGGGACCATGAAACGCCCCACAGGTTCAAACCTAACTCCATCTCTAGGCTTGAGTGCCCTAGAATCATCTGTTGGCATGTTCTACAGTATCCCACAGACTGCACATGCACTTCGTAACTCTGGGTCAGATGTCCAGCTAAACAATAAACCATTCCTCAATCAGCGATACTCTGTAAAGGGCTAAGGAACTCTATAAAACAGCTATGTTATGCAAAGTGTCTTCCAGAATAAAAAAAATCAAATGTTTAACAGTTTTTTTTTCTTGTGCTTTTGTTTATCCTACATTCAAAGGATAGAAATCCATGTTAGTTTAGTTTAACTAGGAAAAAGGGGTGCCATATAGGGTTTTGAGCACCAAATTGGTCAGTTTTTAGTCGGTTGCTGTTTAAATCGTGTTTTGTTGGCATTGACTGAAAAAATATTGGTCCCTGGTACCTGCCTCAAAATCCTGATGTGTGCAATACTATTTTCTAGTCAAAGCTTTAATTTTCTCTCTTTTTTTTTTTTTTTTTTTTTTTTTGAATGTGTACCTTAAATATTTTGCACTGGTGCCGGATCTTTTCGTGTTTCATTGGTTTGTCCATTGATTCAAATAGAGAAATTAATACATGGTTGATCAAATTTAAAGATTATTGGGCAAGTGAAAAACCATTGCAAAAATGAACTACTGGCCAGAGATTCGAATTAACTTTACTGAACTTAACCTGAGGTTAAAAAATTAAGCTAAAAATGGCTTTTAAACTAAAAGATTTGTTAGAAACTGAAGACTTTGTAGTAGTTGATGGGGCTACAGGGTTTAAGTGGGAGAACATAAAAAAAAATTGGGCTTATTTCAGGTTAATTCTCATTCCTCTGTTGTATTTCATTTGTCCACTGATTTAGACTGTTATGAATAGCTTGTAAATGATGTTCCACATGCTACTAAAGAGTGGTGCAGTGATCATTAAAACCAAGAACCACATAAAAAAGAACCCATTTCTCATTTGGCTGTCTTCCCCTTTTGAGACCATTTCTGAGACATTTTAGTGGGCAAAAGTGTGGATAAAAAAAAAAAAAACATGGCATTGTACTTAATAAGTTCAGTGTTTGAGATACTTTGCTGATAGAAACGGACAACATGTTCTCATGAGTATTCGTATGTATTTTACCTCACGTCCATTAACTTATTTCCATAGACAATGAAACCTACAATATTGTATTTCAGAGAATTGATCCTTTCATTTTGTTATTTAAAATAAGCAATCATTTGGTTTAGCCACTAATAACATGACCTCATATGTTAATGTATTTTATTCTGCGTAGTAAAGAACAATGACTTTCACCTGTAACACATTGATTGAGCAAATTGCCAGGTGCAGGTGGAGCCATTCTGATTTACATCTGCATAAAATTGGATGGTAGCACCATAATGTGTTATTGAAACAAGCTTAGCAATAATGGGGTTTTGGCAGGTTGGATTTGGATTGGTGTTTATTCTTGCACTTGGATTTTCTGAAGCACAATGGAGAGCAAGAGCAGCGCACAATCAGAGTCCAAGTGAGTTTAGGCCTAGAACATTAGCTCAAGCTTCTCAACAGTCTGAATCCTGGATGTCTTTGGTTCCCAGCAACAATGCATTTGCACCACAGAGCTTTCCCGCTCAGGTTCCTGTCCAGACACCAGTCAGCACTGACTTAAGAAAGTCTTCTCAAGACCTTATGGGTGTTCAATTAAAAGAGCTGTTGCAGGGTCCAGTGGCAAAACTGACGTGGAGCTTTCCAAGTCTACCAGAAGAACCACAGCAGCCAGACGTTCCTTTTGAGTTGCCTTATCCTGTCCCTGCCAACAGTGTAGCTGCTCAGTGTGGAGAGAATTCAGTATATGTGGAAGTGATGAAGGACTTCTTTGGGACTGGGCACCCACTGTTGTCCTCTGGTTTTACACTGGGAGGCTGTACTGCAACTGGAGAGGATTCTTCTGCTCAAGTGCTGATCTTTGAGTCTGAACTGCATGGATGTAGCGGCACCTCAATGGTAAGGTTCTGTTGTGACCATAATCATACAGTAGGTATTCTGAACTGTCCATGTGACTGTTCTTCTTTTATTCTTTCTGTTTAGGTGACTGAGGATGAGCTTGTCTATAGGTTCAACATTATGTACACCCCACAAGAGGCTTCATATGGTGTTCCTATTGTCAGGAGCAGTGGTGCGGTGGTTGCCATCGAGTGTCATTATCCAAGGTGAGGATTCAATTAATTCAGGCTCAACGGATTTGTTAATCCTTCTATTTATGGGCAAGAGATGACCACTTGTTTAACTCCTACAGAACACATAATGTGAGCAGTGACGCCTTAATGCCCACTTGGATCCCATATGCCTCAACTGAGTTTGCAGAGGATGTGTTCGTCTTCTCCCTCAAGCTCATGACTGGTTGGTATAGCCCATACAGATTTGTAGAATGTTTGTTTGTGATTCATCTGTTAAGATTATTATATATATTTTTTCAGATGACTGGAGATTTGAGAGACCTTCTAACCAGTACTTCCTGGGTGACATAATAAATCTTGAAGCATCAGTGCGTTTGTACAGCCATGTTCCCATCCGTGTGTTTGTGGACAGCTGTGTGGCTACTGCAGTCCCTGATGTTGCTTCTGTCCCCAGATACTCCTTTATTGAGAATAATGGGTGAGAGGTGCTACCTCATGTATCCCAGCTTCCAGAAGGGTTGTGTGATTTCTAACTGGGTTCTGTTCACAGGTGCCTGGTTGATGCCAAGCTCACAGGCTCCACGTCTCACTTTATGCCCCGGACTCAAGGTGATAAGCTAAGGTTTCAGCTAGAGGCGTTCAGGTTCCAGCAAGCGGACAGTGGGCTGGTAAGCATGTCATGTAGTTGTGCAACTCTTTTTATGATATGCTGCCATGGTGTACAAACAATTGTCTCTGCAGGTCTACATCACGTGCATTTTGAAGGTGGCTGCAGCAACATCTCCAAGTTCTGAACAGAAAGCTTGTTCATTCTCTGCTAATGGGTATGTCGCCTGCTAAATACGTGTACAGGTGAATTGGTTGTGTTAACTTATTTGAGGGTTTGTTTTGTCAGGTGGGTGTCTGCAGATGATTCTGACCAGGTTTGTGGCTGCTGTGACACAACGTGTAGCATTAGAAGTGGAAGTGATCAACTGCTTGCAGGTTTGGATTAACTCTGAGAAGTTGTTATTGGCATACATGACTTTAGTTCTCACTAATCATTTGTTCCTCAGATCTACGCTGGGAGAAGGCATCTGTCGGCCCCATCAATGTTAAAGAATATGGCTATGGCCAAAAATAACTGGAAATGTCATGGTGATTTTTAATAAATGTTGCTAATATATTTGGGTTTTTTGGTGTTTTTACTTGCACAGATACTACACTTTTGAACTTGTCAACATGGTTTCTGGTCAGTCATGTACCACAAAAATCCTAATTCTACTGGCCTTTATGGGAGGTACCTTTTGCTCAAGCCATTTGTGGGGCTAGGCCTATTACAACACAAAATTGAGGTTTTTGTACCAGAGGAACCTTTTCCTAGAACTATTGGCGGAAGTACCTGGATTTTTGCTGTGTTTACACCGCAGGAACAAGGAATGATTTTAGTTCTAGGAGCTAATTTAGCTCCTATTTTAGAATAGGGTCTCAACCAGCACGAACCGTCTGTGATGCAAGTGTATGCTGATTGGCCGAACGCATGTGAACCACCAGCACTTGCCATTTATTACATGTAATGAGTGTGTAAACACTGATATGTTATAGCTATTTACTTAAACTCTACAAATTTGGTATGCATACTATATTACCCCAGTGACGCTTAAGACATTTATTGATACACACACAAAGTCCTATGTGTAGAAAATGTGGAATTAATTAGGAACATTGATGAATTTATTTTGGTGTTGTAAACCTTTTTTTTTTTTTTTCTTTTTGGGAGAAGATTCATAATGTAATCAAATAAATGTGTAACTCCTTTCTGAGCTCTGCTCTGTTATTTTTATTGAATTATATTGAGGATTCCCTTTACAAAAAAAAGGGTTTACAATGTTTTAATTTGAAAAAAAAAAAAAAAACCCAGCATACTTACAGCATGGATTTCCCAGTCAGGACCCACACTGGGTCAATGCCTGGATCAGATAATAGCTTTGTTTTCCATTGAAGAAATTACAAATCAACATTCAAGACTGCAAGAGTTCCAAATCACACGGGCCTTAGTATTAAATTAGGCCCTGTTTACACGAGAACGCTCGCTGGTGAAAATGTAAAAATATTTTATCGAATGTGCCTTTGCGTTTTTACTTTTGGGTAAAAACGCAAAAGTCTGCTTGACAGTGAAGGTTGTACGCAGGCGCGCGTGCTTGGTGTTTCAAACTGCTTTGAAATCACCTTCTTACTTGTACCTGATTTGCTTCAAACTTCATCAGAATAATGCCAAGACACGACAGAAGTAAACGTGTGAATGGGATTCTTGATACCTTGAATACTGTTGTTATGGCAATGCATAAAACTTTTATATTTTGTTTGGGTATTTCTGAGACTCTTAGCATGCTTCAAAATGCATGAAACTCGACACACGCACACACACACACACACACACACACACACACACATACACATCAGAGTTGTCAGCCAGTAGACATGGGCAAAGCCTTAAAAATAGCGTGTAGGAGCGGCTAAGTAGTATCATATTTAAACATAGGCCTAGATTTAAACAGGGTTGAAAAAGCCTTGTTGCTGAGAATTTTTCAGACTTAATTATCAAAAATGTTGAATTTTTGGCTCAACTAACTGGTAAACAGTCTCAGAGTCCTCAGAGCATTTTGGCTGAGTTTTATCCCAGAGACTCCAAAAATTTGTCTTACTTCCTTCCTAAAATAAACCTTTATAAAGGTCAACCTGATGTGATCAGACACATTTTGTTTAAAGTGAATGACTATCCTATGCATACAATACACAGTTACACACTTTAAAATGTTTAAACACCTTCATAAATCTATCACCAATTATCTTTTAACAGCCAGTTAGTTTCCCAGGTGAACAATGTTTCATGTAATTAGTTATTTGCCATAATTGGACTGATGAAGGTCTATAAAATACACTTATCTCCATTTACATATGTTTGCAATTGTAGTGTCTGTGTGGTGGATTGAGAAAGTGAATGTTGGGGCTTCGGAGTACTCTAGGTTTTTGTTTGCCATGGACAAAGGGTGGACACAGTGAGTTTATTCAATCAACCTCAGTTTGTGAATGATTTGGCAAATTTATTTACCTAATGTATTTACTTTTAGGTTACACTTGTTTGTAATCTTCCTGCTCTTTTTGAGTAATGCTCATGGATTTAAAGGTAATGTGTTTTTTTTTCTTGCAAAAGATTTTAAATTGTGAGAATTGTTTTTCTACAAATTTTCTATTTTGTCTAATTCACAGCTGGAGCTCATTCAGATGCCAACCACTGGTGGGGCCAACCTTCAGATAAATCTTTCTCACCTCGTGCAGTCCAGTCTTCTGTGTCAGAGGTCCCTGTGACTGGGATTTTGCCTGAAGAAGTGGGCTCTAGTTTATTCACTAACAGACCCCTGAAAAGGTTGAACTTACTCCAATTTGTTAAAGGTGGTGTTTCCAGCAGGCATGAATCAATGTCCCATGCCCAGACCACTCCAAGCACCTCTGTTTTAGCTTCCTTGCCTGTACCCTTAAATGAACTGCATGCAGGCCATTTGACATCACTCCAGGGTTCCTCTGGTTCAGCCGCTACAGATACTACTAGTGTGTCTACGCAAGGAGAAAGTAGCTTCCCTGCCACACTTGGCAATTCTGGCCTGTCCACCAGTGATCAAAGTTCCCCTAGTTTGTACGTGACCAGTTCCCTGGAAACCTCTGGTGCCTTGGGTCAATATAACCCGGGCTCCTATAACGAGCTCAGTTCTTCATCTGTTTCTAGTCAGTCTACCAGTGACCAGAGTACCCCCAGTTTGTATAGTTCTAGCTTTCAGGGAAATTCGGGCAGTTTTTTGGAAGCTTCTGGCTCTTTTCAAGGGGAAGTGGCAGGTCTTGGCTCTCATGTTGACTTGTTTCCCCAATCACAGGACCGCTCCAGTCAGCTTCTACCCTCACCCTTGGAGGTCTCTAGCCAGTCTACTAATGGTCAAAGCACTCCCAGCCTGTTTATGCTTGGCTCTGACAGCAGTTCAGGATCACAGTCAGCAGGTCCTGCTTCACCTCTAGACACTCAGGGTAGTCTCTCTCAAAGCATTTCTAGCCAGTCCACAAGTGTTCAGAGTTCACCTAGTGTGTCTACAAGCACCCAGAGCAGGTCTGCCACTCCATTAACTTCCAGTAACTTATTCCCTGTGCAGGGAGGTAGTAGTTCTACTTCTAGCTTATATCTGAAGCCTCAGGGCACTCTTGGTCGGTATGCCCCTGCGTCCCATACCAAATATGCGAGTATACCCATGTCGTCACACCTAGCTATTTATAGCCAGTCAAAAAGTACCTCTGGTCCTTGGTTTGAGGGCTCTACTGGCTTTGCCTCCCAGGGAATGAGTAGCACTTACAGTGGTTCTGTCCAGTCTCAAGGTACCACAAGTCAGTTTGCCTCTGGGTCTCCATCCTCCTATCCAATTGTAACACTATCCTCACCCCAAGGTTCCGCCAGTCAGTCCGCTACAGCCCAGAGTTCATGGAAGCAGTTTGCCTCTAGATATGGCACCCAGTCAGGGTCCTCTAAGCCAATCACCCTGCAGGGAAGCACTTACGGTGGATCACTCGAGCCTCAAGGTACCACAAGTCAGTTTGCATCTGGGTCTCAATCCTATCCAAGTGTATCACTATCCTCGCCCCAAGGGTCCTTCAGTCAGTCTGCTGCAGTCCAGGGTTCACGGAAGCAGTTTGCCTTTAGATATGGCACCCAGTTAGTGTCCTCTAAGCCAATCACCCTGCAGGGAAGCAAGTATGGTGGCTCACTCCAGCCTCAAGGTACCACAAGTCAGTTTGCATCTGGATCTCCATCCTATCCAAGTGAATCGCACTCCTCGCCCCAAGGTTCCTCCAGTCAGTCTGCTGCAATCCAGAGTTCACGGAAGCAGTTTGCCTCTAGATATGGCACCCAGTCAGGGTCCTCTAAGCCATTCACCCTGCAGGGAAGCACCACTGATGGTGGGTCACTCCAGCCTCAAGGTACCACAAGTCAGTTTGCCTCTGGGTCTCTATCCTATCCAAGTGCATCACTATCCTCGCCCCAAGGTTCCTCCAGTCAGTCTGCTGCAGTCCATAGTTCACAGAAGCAGTTTTCCTCTAGCTATGGCACCCAGTCAGGGTCCTCTAAGCCATTCACCCTGCAGGGAAGCACTTATGGTGGATCACTCCAGCCTCAAGGTACCACAAGTCCGTTTGCATCTGGGTCTCAATCCTATCCAAGTGCATCACTATCCTTGCCCCAAGGGTCCTCCAGTCAGTCTGCTGCAGTCCAGAGTTCACGGAAGCAGTTTGCCTCTAGCTATGGCACCCAGTTAGTGTCCTCCAAGCCAATCACCCTGCAGGGAAGCAAGTATGGTGGATCACTCCAGCCTCAAGGTACCACAAGTCAGTTTGCATCTGGGTCTCAATCCTATCCAAGTGTATCACTATCCTCGCCCCAGGGTTCCTCCAGCCAGTCTGCTGCAGTCCAGGGTTCACGGAAGCAGTTTGCCTCTAGATATGGCACCCAGTTAGTGTCCTCTAAGCCAATCACCCTGCAGGGAAGCACTTCTGGTGGATCATTCCAGCCTCAAGGTACCACAAGTCAGTTTGCATCTGGGTCTCAATCCTATCCAAGTGAATCACTATCCTCGCCCCAAGGTTCCGCCAGTCAGTCTGCTGCAGTCCAGAGTTCACAGAAGCAGTTTGCCTCTAGATATGGCACCCAGTTAGTGTCCTCCAAGCCAATCACCCTGCAGGGAAGCAAGTATGGTGGATCACTCCAGCCTCAAGGTACCACAAGTCAGTTTGCACCTGGGTCTCCATCCTATCCAAGTGAATCATTATCCTTGCCCCAAGGTTCCTCCAGTCAGTCTGCTGCAGTCCATAGTTCACAGAAGCAGTTTTCCTCTAGCTATGGCACCCAGTCAGGGTCCTCTAAGCCATTCACCCTGCAGGGAAACACTTATGGTGGATCACTCCAGCCTCAAGGTACCACAAGTCCGTTTGCATCTGGGTCTCAATCCTATCCAAGTGCATCACTATCCTTGCCCCAAGGGTCCTCCAGTCAGTCTGCTGCAGTCCAGAGTTCACGGAAGCAGTTTGCCTCTAGCTATGGCACCCAGTTAGTGTCCTCCAAGCCAATCACCCTGCAGGGAAGCAAGTATGGTGGATCACTCCAGCCTCAAGGTACCACAAGTCAGTTTGCATCTGGATCTCCATCCTATCCAAGTCAATCACACTTCTCGCCCCAAGGTTCCTCCAGTCAGTCTGCTGCAATCCAGAGTTCACAGAAGCAGTTTGCCTCTAGCTATGGCACCCAGTTACTGTCCTCCAAGCCAATCACCCTGCAGGGAAGCAAGTATGGTGGATCACTCCAGCCTCAAGGTACCACAAGTCAGTTTGCATCTGGATCTCCATCCTATCCAAGTCAATCACACTTCTCGCCCCAAGGTTCCTCCAGTCAGTCTGCTGCAATCCAGAGTTCACAGAAGCAGTTTGCCTCTAGATATGGCACCCAGTTAGTGTCCTCCAAGCCAATCACCCTGCAGGGAAGCACTTACGGTGGATCACTCCAGCCTCAAGGTACCACAAGTCAGTTTGCATCTGGGTCTCAATCCTATCCAAGTGAATCACTATCCTCGCCCCAAGGTTCCGCCAGTCAGTCTGCTGCAGTCCAGGGTTCACGGAAGCAGTTTGCCTCTAGATATGGCACCCAGTTAGTGTCCTCTAAGCCAATCACCCTGCAGGGAAGCACTTCTGGTGGATCATTCCAGCCTCAAGGTACCACAAGTCAGTTTGCATCTGGGTCTCAATCCTATCCAAGTGCATCACTATCCTTGCCCCAAGGGTCCTCCAGTCAGTCTGCTGCAGTCCAGAGTTCACGGAAGCAGTTTGCCTCTAGCTATGGCACCCAGTTAGTGTCCTCCAAGCCAATCACCCTGCAGGGAAGCAAGTATGGTGGATCACTCCAGCCTCAAGGTACCACAAGTCAGTTTGCATCTGGATCTCCATCCTATCCAAGTCAATCACACTTCTCGCCCCAAGGTTCCTCCAGTCAGTCTGCTGCAATCCAGAGTTCACAGAAGCAGTTTGCCTCTAGATATGGCACCCAGTTAGTGTCCTCCAAGCCAATCACCCTGCAGGGAAGCACTTACGGTGGATCACTCCAGCCTCAAGGTACCACAAGTCAGTTTGCATCTGGGTCTCAATCCTATCCAAGTGAATCACTATCCTCGCCCCAAGGTTCCGCCAGTCAGTCTGCTGCAGTCCAGGGTTCACGGAAGCAGTTTGCCTCTAGATATGGCACCCAGTTAGTGTCCTCTAAGCCAATCACCCTGCAGGGAAGCACTTCTGGTGGATCATTCCAGCCTCAAGGTACCACAAGTCAGTTTGCATCTGGGTCTCAATCCTATCCAAGTGTATCACTATCCTCGCCCCAGGGTTCCTCCAGCCAGTCTGCTGCAGTCCAGAGTTCACAGAAGCAGTTTGCCTCTAGATATGGCACCCAGTTAGTGTCCTCTAAGCCAATCACCCTGCAGGGAAGCACTTCTGGTGGATCATTCCAGCCTCAAGGTACCACAAGTCAGTTTGCATCTGGGTCTCAATCCTATCCAAGTGTATCACTATCCTCGCCCCAGGGTTCCTCCAGCCAGTCTGCTGCAGTCCAGAGTTCACAGAAGCAGTTTGCCTCTAGATATGGCACCCAGTTAGTGTCCTCCAAGCCAATCACCCTGCAGGGAAGCAAGTATGGTGGATCACTCCAGCCTCAAGGTACCACAAGTCAGTTTGCATCTGGATCTCCATCCTATCCAAGTGAATCACACTCCTTGCCCCAAGGTTCCTCCAGTCAGTCTGCTGCAATCCAGAGTTCACAGAAGCAGTTTACCTCTAGATATGGCACCCAGTCAGGGTCCTCTAAGCCATTCACCCTGCAGGGAAGCACCACCGATGGTGGGTCACTCCAGCCTCAAGGTACCACAAGTCAGTTTGCCTCTGGGTCTTCAACCTCCTCTCCAATTGTAACACTATCGTTGTCCTCATCCCAAGGTGTTGCTGACCAGTCCGGCCAAGCAGTTCAAAGCTATTCTGGGTACCAAAGCCAAACGTCTCAAAGATGGCAGCCTTCACGAGGTATTCATGCCTCGGGTGGAGCTGCATCATGGGGTAGCTCTCTGTCTCAAAGCTCTCCAATGCAGAGTTTCTTTTCTTCCCTGTCGTCAGCAGGAGGCTCATCTTCAGCATATCCTGGACCATTTGTTTCTGCACAGGGTGGTAGCAGCAGACATGGTGGCATTTCTCTTCATTCTCAAAGCCCCTCTAGGAAGTACACTCCTGGGTCTCATGCATATGCCATGCTTGGTTCCTCTCCCCTAGCTGTTTCTAGCCAGTCTACCAGTGATAAGTGGTCAAATGGCCTGTATAGGTCAGAGTCTCTGGGAACCCAGGGTCTCATTGGTGTAATTGAAAGACTCTCTAGGCTCTCGTCTCAAGCTCCTGACTCTACAAGCAGTAACCAAATATCTGAGCATTTTGGGACCATGAAACGCCCCACAGGTTCAAACCTAACTCCATCTCTAGGCTTGAGTGCCCTAGAATCATCTGTTGGCATGTTCTACAGTATCCCACAGACTGCACATGCACTACGTAACTCTGGGTCAGATGTCCAGCTAAACAATAAACCATTCCTCAATCAGCGATACTCTGTAAAGGGCTAAGGAACTCTATAAAACAGCTATGTTATGCAAAGTGTCTTCCAGAATAAAAAAAATCAAATGTTTAACAGTTTTTTTTTTCTTGTGCTTTTGTTTATCCTACATTTAAAGGATAGAAATCCATGTTAGTTTAGTTTAACTAGGAAAAAGGGGTGCCATATAGGGTTTTGAGCACCAAATTGGTCAGTTTTTAGTCGGTTGCTGTTTAAATCGTGTTTTGTTGGCATTGACTGAAAAAATATTGGTCACTGGTACCTGCCTCAAAATCCTGATGTGTGCAATACTATTTTCTAGTCAAAGCTTTAATTTTCTCTCTTTTTTTTTTTTTTTTTTTTTTTGAATGTGTACCTTAAATATTTTGCACTGGTGCCGGATCTTTTCGTGTTTCATTGATTTGTCCATTGATTCAAATAGAGAAATTAATACATGGTTGATCAAATTTAAAGATTATTGGGCAAGTGAAAAACCATTGCAAAAATGAACTACTGGCCAGAGATTCAAATTAACTTTACTGAACTTAACCTGAGGTTAAAAAATTAAGCTAAAAATGGCTTTTAAACTAAAAGATTTGTTATAAACTGAAGACTTTGTAGTAGTTGATGGGGCTACAGGGTTTAAGTGGGAGAACATAAAAAAAATTGGGCTTATTTCAGGTTAATTCTCATTCCTCTGTTGTATTTCATTTGTCCACTGATTTAGACTGTTATGAATAGCTTGTAAATGACGTTCCACATGCTACTAAAGAGTGGTGCAGTGATCATTAAAACCAAGAACCACATAAAAAAGAACCCATTTCTCATTTGGCTGTCTTCCCCTTTTGAGACCATTTCTGAGACATTTTAGTGGGCAAAAGTGTGGATAAAAAAAAAAAAAACATGGCATTGTACTTAATAAGTTCAGTGTTTGAGATACTTTGCTGATAGAAACGGACAACATGTTCTCATGAGTATTCGTATGTATTTTACCTCACGTCCATTAACTTATTTCCATAGACAATGAAACCTACAATATTGTATTTCAGAGAATTGATCCTTTCATTTTGTTATTTAAAATAAGCAATCATTTGGTTTAGCCACTAATAACATGACCTCATATGTTAATGTATTTTATTCTGCGTAGTAAAGAACAATGACTTTCACCTGTAACACATTGATTGAGCAAATTGCCAGGTGCAGGTGGAGCCATTCTGATTTACATCTGCATAAAATTGGATGGTAGCACCATAATGTGTTATTGAAACAAGCTTAGCAATAATGGGGTTTTGGCAGGTTGGATTTGGATTGGTGTTTATTCTTGCACTTGGATTTTCTGAAGCACAATGGAGAGCAAGAGCAGCGCACAATCAGAGTCCAAGTGAGTTTAGGCCTAGAACATTAGCTCAAGCTTCTCAACAGTCTGAATCCTGGATGTCTTTGGTTCCCAGCAACAATGCATTTGCACCACAGAGCTTTCCCGCTCAGGTTCCTGTCCAGACACCAGTCAGCACTGACTTAAGAAAGTCTTCTCAAGACCTTATGGGTGTTCAATTAAAAGAGCTGTTGCAGGGTCCAGTGGCAAAACTGACGTGGAGCTTTCCAAGTCTACCAGAAGAACCACAGCAGCCAGACGTTCCTTTTGAGTTGCCTTATCCTGTCCCTGCCAACAGTGTAGCTGCTCAGTGTGGAGAGAATTCAGTATATGTGGAAGTGATGAAGGACTTCTTTGGGACTGGGCACCCACTGTTGTCCTCTGGTTTTACACTGGGAGGCTGTACTGCAACTGGAGAGGATTCTTCTGCTCAAGTGCTGATCTTTGAGTCTGAACTGCATGGATGTAGCGGCACCTCAATGGTAAGGTTCTGTTGTGACCATAATCATACAGTAGGTATTCTGAACTGTCCATGTGACTGTTCTTCTTTTATTCTTTCTGTTTAGGTGACTGAGGATGAGCTTGTCTATAGGTTCAACATTATGTACACCCCACAAGAGGCTTCATATGGTGTTCCTATTGTCAGGAGCAGTGGTGCGGTGGTTGCCATCGAGTGTCATTATCCAAGGTGAGGATTCAATTAATTCAGGCTCAACGGATTTGTTAATCCTTCTATTTATGGGCAAGAGATGACCACTTGTTTAACTCCTACAGAACACATAATGTGAGCAGTGACGCCTTAATGCCCACTTGGATCCCATATGCCTCAACTGAGTTTGCAGAGGATGTGTTCGTCTTCTCCCTCAAGCTCATGACTGGTTGGTATAGCCCATACAGATTTGTAGAATGTTTGTTTGTGATTCATCTGTTAAGATTATTATATATATTTTTTCAGATGACTGGAGATTTGAGAGACCTTCTAACCAGTACTTCCTGGGTGACATAATAAATCTTGAAGCATCAGTGCGTTTGTACAGCCATGTTCCCATCCGTGTGTTTGTGGACAGCTGTGTGGCTACTGCAGTCCCTGATGTTGCTTCTGTCCCCAGATACTCCTTTATTGAGAATAATGGGTGAGAGGTGCTACCTCATGTATCCCAGCTTCCAGAAGGGTTGTGTGATTTCTAACTGGGTTCTGTTCACAGGTGCCTGGTTGATGCCAAGCTCACAGGCTCCACGTCTCACTTTATGCCCCGGACTCAAGGTGATAAGCTAAGGTTTCAGCTAGAGGCGTTCAGGTTCCAGCAAGCGGACAGTGGGCTGGTAAGCATGTCATGTAGTTGTGCAACTCTTTTTATGATATGCTGCCATGGTGTAAAAAACAATTGTCTCTGCAGGTCTACATCACGTGCATTTTGAAGGTGGCTGCAGCAACATCTCCAAGTTCTGAACAGAAAGCTTGTTCATTCTCTGCTAATGGGTATGTCGCCTGCTAAATACGTGTACAGGTGAATTGGTTGTGTTAACTTATTTGAGGGTTTGTTTTGTCAGGTGGGTGTCTGCAGATGATTCTGACCAGGTTTGTGGCTGCTGTGACACAACGTGTAGCATTAGAAGTGGAAGTGATCAACTGCTTGCAGGTTTGGATTAACTCTGAGAAGTTGTTATTGGCATACATGACTTTAGTTCTCACTAATCATTTGTTCCTCAGATCTACGCTGGGAGAAGGCATCTGTCGGCCCCATCAATGTTAAAGAATATGGCTATGGCCAAAAATAACTGGAAATGTCATGGTGATTTTTAATAAATGTTGCTAATATATTTGGGTTTTTTGGTGTTTTTACTTGCACAGATACTACACTTTTGAACTTGTCAACATGGTTTCTGGTCAGTCATGTACCACAAAAATCCTAATTCTACTGGCCTTTATGGGAGGTACCTTTTGCTCAAGCCATTTGTGGGGCTAGGCCTATTACAACACAAAATTGAGGTTTTTGTACCAGAGGAACCTTTTCCTAGAACTATTGGCGGAAGTACCTGGATTTTTGTTGTGTTTACACCGCAGGAACAAGGAATGATTTTAGTTCTAGGAGCTAATTTAGCTCCTATTTTAGAATAGGGTCTCAACCAGCACGAACCGTCTGTGATGCAAGTGTATGCTGATTGGCCGAACGCATGTGAACCACCAGCACTTGCCATTTATTACATGTAATGAGTGTGTAAACACTGATATGTTATAGCTATTTACTTAAACTCTACAAATTTGGTATGCATACTATATTACCCCAGTGACGCTTAAGACATTTATTGATACACACACAAAGTCCTATGTGTAGAAAATGTGGAATTAATTAGGAACATTGATGAATTTATTTTGGTGTTGTAAACCTTTTTTTTTTTTTTTCTTTTTGGGAGAAGATTCATAATGTAATCAAATAAATGTGTAACTCCTTTCTGAGCTCTGCTCTGTTATTTTTATTGAATTATATTGAGGATTCCCTTTACAAAAAAAAGGGTTTACAATGTTTTAATTTGAAAAAAAAAAAAAACCCAGCATACTTACAGCATGGATTTCCCAGTCAGGACCCACACTGGGTCAATGCCTGGATCAGATAATAGCTTTGTTTTCCATTGAAGAAATTACAAGTCAACATTCAAGACTGCAAGAGTTCCAAATCACACGGGCCTTAGTATTAAATTAGGCCCTGTTTACACGAGAACGCTCGCTGGTGAAAACTTAAAAATATTTTATCGAATGTGCCTTTGCGTTTTTACTTTTGGGTAAAAACGCAAAAGTCTGCTTGACAGTGAAGGTTGTACGCAGGCGCGCGTGCTTGGTGTTTCAAACCGCTTTGAAATCACCTTCTTACTTGTACCTGATTTGCTTCAAACTTCATCAGAATAATGCCAAGACACGACAGAAGTAAACGTGTGAATGGGATTCTTGATACCTTGAATACTGTTGTTATGGCAATGCATAAAACTTTTATATTTTGTTTGGGTATTTCTGAGACTCTTAGCATGCTTCAAAATGCATGAAACTCGACACACGCACACACACACACACACACACACACACACACATACACATCAGAGTTGTCAGCCAGTAGACATGGGCAAAGCCTTAAAAATAGCGTGTAGGAGCGGCTAAGTAGTATCATATTTAAACATAGGCCTAGATTTAAACAGGGTTGAAAAAGCCTTGTTGCTGAGAATTTTTCAGACTTAATTATCAAAAATGTTGAATTTTTGGCTCAACTAACTGGTAAACAGTCTCAGAGTCCTCAGAGCATTTTGGCTGAGTTTTATCCCAGAGACTCCAAAAATTTGTCTTACTTCCTTCCTAAAATAAACCTTTATAAAGGTCAACCTGATGTGATCAGACACATTTTGTTTAAAGTGAATGACTATCCTATGCATACAATACACAGTTACACACTTTAAAATGTTTAAACACCTTCATAAATCTATCACCAATTATCTTTTAACAGCCAGTTAGTTTCCCAGGTGAACAATGTTTCATGTAATTAGTTATTTGCCATAATTGGACTGATGAAGGTCTATAAAATACACTTATCTCCATTTACATATGTTTGCAATTGTAGTGTCTGTGTGGTGGATTGAGAAAGTGAATGTTGGGGCTTCGGAGTACTCTAGGTTTTTGTTTGCCATGGACAAAGGGTGGACACAGTGAGTTTATTCAATCAACCTCAGTTTGTGAATGATTTGGCAAATTTATTTACCTAATGTATTTACTTTTAGGTTACACTTGTTTGTAATCTTCCTGCTCTTTTTGAGTAATGCTCATGGATTTAAAGGTAATGTGTTTTTTTTTCTTGCAAAAGATTTTAAATTGTGAGAATTGTTTTTCTACAAATTTTCTATTTTGTCTAATTCACAGCTGGAGCTCATTCAGATGCCAACCACTGGTGGGGCCAACCTTCAGATAAATCTTTCTCACCTCGTGCAGTCCAGTCTTCTGTGTCAGAGGTCCCTGTGACTGGGATTTTGCCTGAAGAAGTGGGCTCTAGTTTATTCACTAACAGACCCCTGAAAAGGTTGAACTTACTCCAATTTGTTAAAGGTGGTGTTTCCAGCAGGCATGAATCAATGTCCCATGCCCAGACCACTCCAAGCAGCTCTGTTTTAGCTTCCTTGCCTGTACCCTTAAATGAACTGCATGCAGGCCATTTGACATCACTCCAGGGTTCCTCTGGTTCAGCCGCTACAGATACTACTAGTGTGTCTACGCAAGGAGAAAGTAGCTTCCCTGCCACACTTGGCAATTCTGGCCTGTCCACCAGTGATCAAAGTTCCCCTAGTTTGTACGTGACCAGTTCCCTGGAAACCTCTGGTGCCTTGGGTCAATATAACCCGGGCTCCTATAACGAGCTCAGTTCTTCATCTGTTTCTAGTCAGTCTACCAGTGACCAGAGTACCCCCAGTTTGTATAGTTCTAGCTTTCAGGGAAATTCGGGCAGTTTTTTGGAAGCTTCTGGCTCTTTTCAAGGGGAAGTGGCAGGGCTTGGCTCTCATGTTGACTTGTTTCCCCAATCACAGGACCGCTCCAGTCAGCTTCTACCCTCACCCTTGGAGGTCTCTAGCCAGTCTACTAATGGTCAAAGCACTCCCAGCCTGTTTATGCTTGGCTCTGACAGCAGTTCAGGATCACAGTCAGCAGGTCCTGCTTCACCTCTAGACACTCAGGGTAGTCTCTCTCAAAGCATTTCTAGCCAGTCCACAAGTGTTCAGAGTTCACCTAGTGTGTCTACAAGCACCCAGAGCAGGTCTGCCACTCCATTAACTTCCAGTAACTTATTCCCTGTGCAGGGAGGTAGTAGTTCTACTTCTAGCTTATATCTGAAGCCTCAGGGCACTCTTGGTCGGTATGCCCCTGCGTCCCATACCAAATATGCGAGTATACCCATGTCGTCACACCTAGCTATTTATAGCCAGTCAAAAAGTACCTCTGGTCCTTGGTTTGAGGGCTCTACTGGCTTTGCCTCCCAGGGAATGAGTAGCACTTACAGTGGTTCTGTCCAGTCTCAAGGTACCACAAGTCAGTTTGCCTCTGGGTCTCCATCCTCCTATCCAATTGTAACACTATCCTCACCCCAAGGTTCCGCCAGTCAGTCCGCTACAGCCCAGAGTTCATGGAAGCAGTTTGCCTCTAGATATGGCACCCAGTCAGGGTCCTCTAAGCCAATCACCCTGCAGGGAAGCACTTACGGTGGATCACTCGAGCCTCAAGGTACCACAAGTCAGTTTGCATCTGGGTCTCAATCCTATCCAAGTGTATCACTATCCTCGCCCCAAGGGTCCTTCAGTCAGTCTGCTGCAGTCCAGGGTTCACGGAAGCAGTTTGCCTTTAGATATGGCACCCAGTTAGTGTCCTCTAAGCCAATCACCCTGCAGGGAAGCAAGTATGGTGGCTCACTCCAGCCTCAAGGTACCACAAGTCAGTTTGCATCTGGATCTCCATCCTATCCAAGTGAATCGCACTCCTCGCCCCAAGGTTCCTCCAGTCAGTCTGCTGCAATCCAGAGTTCACGGAAGCAGTTTGCCTCTAGATATGGCACCCAGTCAGGGTCCTCTAAGCCATTCACCCTGCAGGGAAGCACCACTGATGGTGGGTCACTCCAGCCTCAAGGTACCACAAGTCAGTTTGCCTCTGGGTCTCTATCCTATCCAAGTGCATCACTATCCTCGCCCCAAGGTTCCTCCAGTCAGTCTGCTGCAGTCCATAGTTCACAGAAGCAGTTTTCCTCTAGCTATGGCACCCAGTCAGGGTCCTCTAAGCCATTCACCCTGCAGGGAAGCACTTATGGTGGATCACTCCAGCCTCAAGGTACCACAAGTCCGTTTGCATCTGGGTCTCAATCCTATCCAAGTGCATCACTATCCTTGCCCCAAGGGTCCTCCAGTCAGTCTGCTGCAGTCCAGAGTTCACGGAAGCAGTTTGCCTCTAGCTATGGCACCCAGTTAGTGTCCTCCAAGCCAATCACCCTGCAGGGAAGCAAGTATGGTGGATCACTCCAGCCTCAAGGTACCACAAGTCAGTTTGCATCTGGGTCTCAATCCTATCCAAGTGTATCACTATCCTCGCCCCAGGGTTCCTCCAGCCAGTCTGCTGCAGTCCAGGGTTCACGGAAGCAGTTTGCCTCTAGATATGGCACCCAGTTAGTGTCCTCTAAGCCAATCACCCTGCAGGGAAGCACTTCTGGTGGATCATTCCAGCCTCAAGGTACCACAAGTCAGTTTGCATCTGGGTCTCAATCCTATCCAAGTGAATCACTATCCTCGCCCCAAGGTTCCGCCAGTCAGTCTGCTGCAGTCCAGAGTTCACAGAAGCAGTTTGCCTCTAGATATGGCACCCAGTTAGTGTCCTCCAAGCCAATCACCCTGCAGGGAAGCAAGTATGGTGGATCACTCCAGCCTCAAGGTACCACAAGTCAGTTTGCACCTGGGTCTCCATCCTATCCAAGTGAATCATTATCCTTGCCCCAAGGTTCCTCCAGTCAGTCTGCTGCAGTCCATAGTTCACAGAAGCAGTTTTCCTCTAGCTATGGCACCCAGTCAGGGTCCTCTAAGCCGTTCACCCTGCAGGGAAACACTTATGGTGGATCACTCCAGCCTCAAGGTACCACAAGTCCGTTTGCATCTGGGTCTCAATCCTATCCAAGTGCATCACTATCCTTGCCCCAAGGGTCCTCCAGTCAGTCTGCTGCAGTCCAGAGTTCACGGAAGCAGTTTGCCTCTAGCTATGGCACCCAGTTAGTGTCCTCCAAGCCAATCACCCTGCAGGGAAGCAAGTATGGTGGATCACTCCAGCCTCAAGGTACCACAAGTCAGTTTGCATCTGGATCTCCATCCTATCCAAGTCAATCACACTTCTCGCCCCAAGGTTCCTCCAGTCAGTCTGCTGCAATCCAGAGTTCACAGAAGCAGTTTGCCTCTAGCTATGGCACCCAGTTACTGTCCTCCAAGCCAATCACCCTGCAGGGAAGCAAGTATGGTGGATCACTCCAGCCTCAAGGTACCACAAGTCAGTTTGCATCTGGATCTCCATCCTATCCAAGTCAATCACACTTCTCGCCCCAAGGTTCCTCCAGTCAGTCTGCTGCAATCCAGAGTTCACAGAAGCAGTTTGCCTCTAGCTATGGCACCCAGTTAGTGTCCTCGAAGCCAATCACCCTGCAGGGAAGCACTTACGGTGGATCATTCCAGCCTCAAGGTACCACAAGTCAGTTTGCATCTGGGTCTCAATCCTATCCAAGTGTATCACTATCCTCGCCCCAGGGTTCCTCCAGCCAGTCTGCTGCAGTCCAGAGTTCACAGAAGCAGTTTGCCTCTAGATATGGCACCCAGTTAGTGTCCTCTAAGCCAATCACCCTGCAGGGAAGCACTTACGGTGGATCATTCCAGCCTCAAGGTACCACAAGTCAGTTTGCATCTGGGTCTCAATCCTATCCAAGTGTATCACTATCCTCGCCCCAGGGTTCCTCCAGCCAGTCTGCTGCAGTCCAGAGTTCACAGAAGCAGTTTGCCTCTAGATATGGCACCCAGTTAGTGTCCTCTAAGCCAATCACCCTGCAGGGAAGCACTTCTGGTGGAACATTCCAGCCTCAAGGTACCACAAGTCAGTTTGCATCTGGGTCTCAATCCTATCCAAGTGTATCACTATCCTCGCCCCAGGGTTCCTCCAGCCAGTCTGCTGCAGTCCAGAGTTCACAGAAGCAGTTTGCCTCTAGATATGGCACCCAGTTAGTGTCCTCTAAGCCAATCACCCTGCAGGGAAGCACTTCTGGTGGATCATTCCAGCCTCAAGGTACCACAAGTCAGTTTGCATCTGGGTCTCAATCCTATCCAAGTGTATCACTATCCTCGCCCCAGGGTTCCTCCAGCCAGTCTGCTGCAGTCCAGAGTTCACAGAAGCAGTTTGCCTCTAGATATGGCACCCAGTTAGTGTCCTCCAAGCCAATCACCCTGCAGGGAAGCAAGTATGGTGGATCACTCCAGCCTCAAGGTACCACAAGTCAGTTTGCATCTGGATCTCCATCCTATCCAAGTGAATCACACTCCTTGCCCCAAGGTTCCTCCAGTCAGTCTGCTGCAATCCAGAGTTCACAGAAGCAGTTTACCTCTAGATATGGCACCCAGTCAGGGTCCTCTAAGCCATTCACCCTGCAGGGAAGCACCACCGATGGTGGGTCACTCCAGCCTCAAGGTACCACAAGTCAGTTTGCCTCTGGGTCTTCAACCTCCTATCCAATTGTAACACTATCGTTGTCCTCGTCCCAAGGTGTTGCTGACCAGTCCGGCCAAGCAGTTCAAAGCTATTCTGGGTACCAAAGCCAAACGTCTCAAAGATGGCAGCCTTCACGAGGTATTCATGCCTCGGGTGGAGCTGCATCATGGGGTAGCTCTCTGTCTCAAAGCTCTCCAATGCAAAGTTTCTTTTCTTCCCTGTCGTCAGCAGGAGGCTCATCTTCAGCATATCCTGGACCATTTGTTTCTGCACAGGGTGGTAGCAGCAGACATGGTGGCATTTCTCTTCATTCTCAAAGCCCCTCTAGGAAGTACACTCCTGGGTCTCATGCATATGCCATGCTTGGTTCCTCTCCCCTAGCTGTTTCTAGCCAGTCTACCAGTGATAAGTGGTCAAATGGCCTGTATAGGTCAGACTCTCTGGGAACCCAGGGTCTCATTGGTGTAATTGAAAGACCCTCTAGGCTCTCGTCTCAAGCTCCTGACTCTACAAGGAGTAACCAAATATCTGAGCATTTTGGGACCATGAAACGCCCCACAGGTTCAAACCTAACTCCATCTCTAGGCTTGAGTGCCCTAGAATCATCTGTTGGCATGTTCTACAGTATCCCACAGACTGCACATGCACTACGAAACTCTGGGTCAGATGTCCAGCTAAACAATAAACCATTCCTCAATCAGCGATACTCTGTAAAGGGCTAAGGAACTCTATAAAACAGCTATGTTATGCAAAGTGTCTTCCAGAATAAAAAAAATCAAATGTTTAACAGTTTTTTTTTTCTTGTGCTTTTGTTTATCCTACATTCAAAGGATAGAAATCCATGTTAGTTTAGTTTAACTAGGAAAAAGGGGTGCCATATAGGGTTTTGAGCACCAAATTGGTCAGTTTTTAGTCGGTTGCTGTTTAAATCGTGTTTTGTTGGCATTGACTGAAAAAATATTGGTCACTGGTACCTGCCTCAAAATCCTGATGTGTGCAATACTATTTTCTAGTCAAAGCTTTAATTTTCTCTTTTTTTTTTTTTTTTTTTTTGAATGTGTACCTTAAATATTTTGCACTGGTGCCGGATCTATTCGTGTTTCATTGGTTTGTCCATTGATTCAAATAGAGAAATTAATACATGGTTGATCAAATTTAAAGATTATTGGGCAAGTGAAAAACCATTGCAAAAATGAACTACTGGCCAGAGATTCAAATTAACTTTACTGAACTTAACCTGAGGTTAAAAAATTAAGCTAAAAATGGCTTTTAAACTAAAAGATTTGTTATAAACTGAAGACTTTGTAGTAGTTGATGGGGCTACAAGGTTTAAGTGGGAGAACATAAAAAAATTGGGCTTATTTTAGGTTAATTTTCTCATTCCTCTGTTGTATTTCATTTGTCCACTGATTTAGACTGTTATGAATAGCTTGTAAATGACGTTCCACATGCTACTAAAGAGTGGTGCAGTGATCATTAAAACCAAGAACCACATAAAAAAGAACCCATTTCTCATTTGGCTGTCTTCCCCTTTTGAGACCATTTCTGAGACATTTTAGTGGGCAAAAGTGTGGATAAAAAAAAAAAAAAACATGGCATTGTACTTAATAAGTTCAGTGTTTGAGATACTTTGCTGATAGAAACGGACAACATGTTCTCATGAGTATTCGTATGTATTTTACCTCACGTCCATGAACTTATTTCCATAGACAATGAAACCTACAATATTGTATTTCAGAGAATTGATCCTTTCATTTTGTTATTTAAAATAAGCAATCATTTGGTTTAGCCACTAATAACATGACCTCATATGTTAATGTATTTTATTCCGCGTAGTAAAGAACAATGACTTTCACCTGTGACACATTGATTGAGCAAATTGCCAGGTGCAGGTGGAGCCATTCTGATTTACATCTGCATAAAATTGGATGGTAGCACCATAATGTGTTATTGAAACAAGCTTAGCAATAATGGGGTTTTGGCAGTTTGGATTTGGATTGGTGTTTATTCTTGCACTTGGATTTTCTGAAGCACAATGGAGAGCAAGAGCAGCGCACAATCAGAGTCCAAGTGAGTTTAGGCCTAGAACATTAGCTCAAGCTTCTCAACAGTCTGAATCCTGGATGTCTTTGGTTCCCAGCAACAATGCATTTGCACCACAGAGCTTTCCCGCTCAGGTTCCTGTCCAGACACCAGTCAGCACTGACTTAAGAAAGTCTTCTCAAGACCTTATGGGTGTTCAATTAAAAGAGCTGTTGCAGGGTCCAGTGGCAAAACTGACGTGGAGCTTTCCAAGTCTACCAGAAGAACCACAGCAGCCAGACGTTCCTTTTGAGTTGCCTTATCCTGTCCCTGCCAACAGTGTAGCTGCTCAGTGTGGAGAGAATTCAGTATATGTGGAAGTGATGAAGGACTTCTTTGGGACTGGGCACCCACTGTTGTCCTCTGGTTTTACACTGGGAGGCTGTACTGCAACTGGAGAGGATTCTTCTGCTCAAGTGCTGATCTTTGAGTCTGAACTGCATGGATGTAGCGGCACCTCAATGGTAAGGTTCTGTTGTGACCATAATCATACAGTAGGTATTCTGAACTGTCCATGTGACTGTTCTTCTTTTATTCTTTCTGTTTAGGTGACTGAGGATGAGCTTGTCTATAGGTTCAACATTATGTACACCCCACAAGAGGCTTCATATGGTGTTCCTATTGTCAGGAGCAGTGGTGCGGTGGTTGCCATCGAGTGTCATTATCCAAGGTGAGGATTCAATTAATTCAGGCTCAACGGATGTTCTAATCCTGCCATTTATGGGCAAGAGATGACCACTTGTTTAACTCCTACAGAACACATAATGTGAGCAGTGACGCCTTAATGCCCACTTGGATCCCATATGCCTCAACTGAGTTTGCAGAGGATGTGTTCGTCTTCTCCCTCAAGCTCATGACTGGTTGGTATAGCCCATACAGATTTGTAGAATGTTTGTTTGTGATTCATCTGTTAAGATTATTATATATATTTTTTCAGATGACTGGAGATTTGAGAGACCTTCTAACCAGTACTTCCTGGGTGACATAATAAATCTTGAAGCATCAGTGCGTTTGTACAGCCATGTTCCCATCCGTGTGTTTGTGGACAGCTGTGTGGCTACTGCAGTCCCTGATGTTGCTTCTGTCCCCAGATACTCCTTTATTGAGAATAATGGGTGAGAGGTGCTACCTCATGTATCCCAGCTTCCAGAAGGGTTGTGTGATTTCTAACTGGGTTCTGTTCACAGGTGCCTGGTTGATGCCAAGCTCACAGGCTCCACGTCTCACTTTATGCCCCGGACTCAAGGTGATAAGCTAAGGTTTCAGCTAGAGGCGTTCAGGTTCCAGCAAGCGGACAGTGGGCTGGTAAGCATGTCATGTAGTTGTGCAACTCTTTTTATGATATGCTGCCATGGTGTAAAAAACAATTGTCTCTGCAGGTCTACATCACGTGCATTTTGAAGGTGGCTGCAGCAACATCTCCAAGTTCTGAACAGAAAGCTTGTTCATTCTCTGCTAATGGGTATGTCGCCTGCTAAATACGTGTACAGGTGAATTGGTTGTGTTAACTTATTTGAGGGTTTGTTTTGTCAGGTGGGTGTCTGCAGATGATTCTGACCAGGTTTGTGGCTGCTGTGACACAACGTGTAGCATTAGAAGTGGAAGTGATCAACTGCTTGCAGGTTTGGATTAACTCTGAGAAGTTGTTATTGGCATACATGACTTTAGTTCTCACTAATCATTTGTTCCTCAGATCTACGCTGGGAGAAGGCATCTGTCGGCCCCATCAATGTTGAAGAATATGGCTATGGCCAAAAATAACTGGAAATGTCATGGTGATTTTTAATAAATGTTGCTAATATATTTGGGTTTTTTGGTGTTTTTACTTGCACAGATACTACACTTTTGAACTTGTCAACATGGTTTCTGGTCAGTCATGTACCACAAAAATCCTAATTCTACTGGCCTTTATGGGAGGTACCTTTTGCTCAAGCCATTTGTGGGGCTAGGCCTATTACAACACAAAATTGAGGTTTTTGTACCAGAGGAACCTTTTCCTGGAACTATTGGCGGAAGTACCTGGATTTTTGTTGTGTTTACACCGCAGGAACAAGGAATGATTTTAGTTCTAGGAGCTAATTTAGCTCCTATTTTAGAATAGGGTCTCAACCAGCACAAACCGTCTGTGATGCAAGTGTATGCTGATTGGCCGAACGCATGTGAACCACCAGCACTTGCCATTTATTACATGTAATGAGTGTGTAAACACTGATATGTTATAGCTATTTACTTAAACTCTACAAATTTTGTATGCATACTATATTACCCCAGTGACGCTTAAGACATTTATTGATACACACACAAAGTCCTATGTGTAGAAAATGTGGAATTAATTAGGAACATTGATGAATTTATTTTGGTGTTGTAAACCTTTTTTTTTTTGTTCTTTTTGGGAGAAGATTCATAATGTAATCAAATAAATGTGTAGCTCCTTTCTGAGCTCTGCTCTGTTATTTTTATTGAATTATATTGAGGATTCCCTTTACAAAAAAAAAGGGTTTACAATGTTTTAATTTGAAAAAAAAAAAAAAAAAACCCGCATACTTACAGCATGGATTTCCCAGTCAGGACCCACACTGGGTCAATGCCTGGATCAGATAATAGTTTTGTTTTCCATTGAAGAAATTACAAGTCAACATTCAAGACCGCAAGAGTTCCAAATCACACGGGCCTTAGTATTAAATTAGGCCCTGTTTACACGAGAACGCTCGCTGGTGAAAACGTAAAAATATTTTATCGAATGTGCCTTTGCGTTTTTACTTTTGGGTAAAAACGCAAAAGTCTGCTTGACAGTGAAGGTTGTACGCAGGCGCGCGTGCTTGGTGTTTCAAACTGCTTTGAAATCACCTTCTTACTTGTACCTGATTTGCTTCAAACTTCATCAGAATAATGCCAAGACACGACAGAAGTAAACGTGTGAATGGGATTCTTGATACCTTGAATACTGTTGTTATGGCAATGCATAAAACTTTTATATTTTGTTTGGGTATTTCTGAGACTCTTAGCATGCTTCAAAATGCATGAAACTCGACACACACACACACACACACACACACACATACACATCAGAGTTGTCAGCCAGTAGACATGGGCAAAGCCTTAAAAATAGCGTGTAGGAGCGGCTAAGTAGTATCATATTTAAACATAGGCCTAGATTTAAACAGGGTTGAAAAAGCCTTGTTGCTGAGAATTTTTCAGACTTAATTATCAAAAATGTTGAATTTTTGGCTCAACTAACTGGTAAACAGTCTCAGAGTCCTCAGAGCATTTTGGCTGAGTTTTATCCCAGAGACTCCAAAAATTTGTCTTACTTCCTTCCTAAAATAAACCTTTATAAAGGTCAACCTGATGTGATCAGACACATTTTGTTTAAAGTGAATGACTATCCTATGCATACAATACACAGTTACACACTTTAAAATGTTTAAACACCTTCATAAATCTATCACCAATTATCTTTTAACAGCCAGTTAGTTTCCCAGGTGAACAATGTTTCATGTAATTAGTTATTTGCCATAATTGGACTGATGAAGGTCTATAAAATACACTTATCTCCATTTACATATGTTTGCAATTGTAGTGTCTGTGTGGTGGATTGAGAAAGTGAATGTTGGGGCTTTGGAGTACTCTAGGTTTTTGTTTGCCATGGACAAAGGGTGGACACAGTGAGTTTATTCAATCAACCTCAGTTTGTGAATGATTTGGCAAATTTATTTACCTAATGTATTTACTTTTAGGTTACACTTGTTTGTAATCTTCCTGCTCTTTTTGAGTAATGCTCATGGATTTAAAGGTAATGTGTTTTTTTTTTCTTGCAAAAGATTTTAAATTGTGAGAATTGTTTTTCTACAAATTTTCTATTTTGTCTAATTCACAGCTGGAGCTCATTCAGATGCCAACCACTGGTGGGGCCAACCTTCAGATAAATCTTTTCACCTCGTGCAGTCCAGTCTTCTGTGTCAGAGGTCCCTGTGACTGGGATTTTGCCTGAAGAAGTGGGCTCTAGTTTATTCACTAACAGACCCCTGAAAAGGTTGAACTTACTCCAATTTGTTAAAGGTGGTGTTTCCAGCAGGCATGAATCAATGTCCCATGCCCAGACCACTCCAAGCAGCTCTGTTTTAGCTTCCTTGCCTGTACCCTTAAATGAACTGCATGCAGGCCATTTGACATCACTCCAGGGTTCCTCTGGTTCAGCCGCTACAGATACTACTAGTGTGTCTACGCAAGGAGAAAGTAGCTTCCCTGCCACACTTGGCAATTCTGGCCTGTCCACCAGTGATCAAAGTTCCCCTAGTTTGTACGTGACCAGTTCCCTGGAAACCTCTGGTGCCTTGGGTCAATATAACCCGGGCTCCTATAACGAGCTCAGTTCTTCATCTGTTTCTAGTCAGTCTACCAGTGACCAGAGTACCCCCAGTTTGTATAGTTCTAGCTTTCAGGGAAATTCGGGCAGTTTTTTGGAAGCTTCTGGCTCTTTTCAAGGGGAAGTGGCAGGGCTTGGCTCTCATGTTGACTTGTTTCCCCAATCACAGGACCGCTCCAGTCAGCTTCTACCCTCACCCTTGGAGGTCTCTAGCCAGTCTACTAATGGTCAAAGCACTCCCAGCCTGTTTATGCTTGGCTCTGACAGCAGTTCAGGATCACAGTCAGCAGGTCCTGCTTCACCTCTAGACACTCAGGGTAGTCTCTCTCAAAGCCTTTCTAGCCAGTCCACAAGTGTTCAGAGTTCACCTAGTGTGTCTACAAGCACCCAGAGCAGGTCTGCCACTCCATTAACTTCCAGTAACTTATTCCCTGTGCAGGGAGGTAGTAGTTCTACTTCTAGCTTATATCTGAAGCCTCAGGGCACTCCTGGTCGGTATGCCCCTGCGTCCCATACCAAATATGCGAGTATACCCATGTCGTCACACCTAGCTATTTATAGCCAGTCAAAAAGTACCTCTGGTCCTTGGTTTGAGGGCTCTACTGGCTTTGCCTCCCAGGGAATGAGTAGCACTTACAGTGGTTCTGTCCAGTCTCAAGGTACCACAAGTCAGTTTGCCTCTGGGTCTCCATCCTCCTATCCAATTGTAACACTATCCTCACCCCAAGGTTCCGCCAGTCAGTCCGCTACAGCCCAGAGTTCATGGAAGCAGTTTGCCTCTAGATATGGCACCCAGTCAGGGTCCTCTAAGCCAATCACCCTGCAGGGAAGCACTTACGGTGGATCACTCGAGCCTCAAGGTACCACAAGTCAGTTTGCATCTGGGTCTCAATCCTATCCAAGTGTATCACTATCCTCGCCCCAAGGGTCCTTCAGTCAGTCTGCTGCAGTCCAGGGTTCACGGAAGCAGTTTGCCTTTAGATATGGCACCCAGTTAGTGTCCTCTAAGCCAATCACCCTGCAGGGAAGCAAGTATGGTGGCTCACTCCAGCCTCAAGGTACCACAAGTCAGTTTGCATCTGGATCTCCATCCTATCCAAGTGAATCGCACTCCTCGCCCCAAGGTTCCTCCAGTCAGTCTGCTGCAATCCAGAGTTCACGGAAGCAGTTTGCCTCTAGATATGGCACCCAGTCAGGGTCCTCTAAGCCATTCACCCTGCAGGGAAGCACCACTGATGGTGGGTCACTCCAGCCTCAAGGTACCACAAGTCAGTTTGCCTCTGGGTCTCTATCCCATCCAAGTGCATCACTATCCTCGCCCCAAGGTTCCTCCAGTCAGTCTGCTGCAGTCCATAGTTCACAGAAGCAGTTTTCCTCTAGCTATGGCACCCAGTCAGGGTCCTCTAAGCCATTCACCCTGCAGGGAAGCACTTCTGGTGGATCACTCCAGCCTCAAGGTACCACAAGTCCGTTTGCATCTGGGTCTCAATCCTATCCAAGTGCATCACTATCCTTGCCCCAAGGGTCCTCCAGTCAGTCTGCTGCAGTCCAGAGTTCACGGAAGCAGTTTGCCTCTAGCAATGGCACCCAGTTAGTGTCCTCCAAGCCAATCACCCTGCAGGGAAGCAAGTATGGTGGATCACTCCAGCCTCAAGGTACCACAAGTCAGTTTGCATCTGGATCTCCATCCTATCCAAGTCAATCACACTTCTCGCCCCAAGGTTCCTCCAGTCAGTCTGCTGCAATCCAGAGTTCACAGAAGCAGTTTGCCTCTAGATATGGCACCCAGTTAGTGTCCTCCAAGCCAATCACCCTGCAGGGAAGCACTTATGGTGGATCACTCCAGCCTCAAGGTACCACAAGTCAGTTTGCATCTGGGTCTCAATCCTATCCAAGTGAATCACTATCCTCGCCCCAAGGTTCCGCCAGTCAGTCTGCTGCAGTCCAGAGTTCACAGAAGCAGTTTGCCTCTAGATATGGCACCCAGTTAGTGTCCTCCAAGCCAATCACCCTGCAGGGAAGCAAGTATGGTGGATCACTCCAGCCTCAAGGTACCACAAGTCAGTTTGCACCTGGGTCTCCATCCTATCCAAGTGAATCATTATCCTTGCCCCAAGGTTCCTCCAGTCAGTCTGCTGCAGTCCAGAGTTCACAGAAGCAGTTTGCCTCTAGATATGGCACCCAATTAGTGTCATCCAAGCCAATCACCCTGCAGGGAAGCAAGTATGGTGGATCACTCCAGCCTCAAGGTACCACGAGTCAGTTTGCATCTGGATCTCCATCCTATCCAAGTGAATCACACTCCTTGCCCCAAGGTTCCTCCAGTCAGTCTGCTGCAATCCAGAGTTCACAGAAGCAGTTTACCTCTAGATATGGCACCCAGTCAGGGTCCTCTAAGCCATTCACCCTGCAGGGAAGCACTTATGGTGGATCACTCCAGCCTCAAGGTACCACAAGTCCGTTTGCATCTGGGTCTCAATCCTATCCAAGTGCATCACTATCCTTGCCCCAAGGGTCCTCCAGTCAGTCTGCTGCAGTCCAGAGTTCACGGAAGCAGTTTGCCTCTAGCTATGGCACCCAGTTAGTGTCCTCCAAGCCAATCACCCTGCAGGGAAGCAAGTATGGTGGATCACTCCAGCCTCAAGGTACCACAAGTCAGTTTGCATCTGGATCTCCATCCTATCCAAGTCAATCACACTTCTCGCCCCAAGGTTCCTCCAGTCAGTCTGCTGCAATCCAGAGTTCACAGAAGCAGTTTGCCTCTAGATATGGCACCCAGTTAGTGTCCTCCAAGCCAATCACCCTGCAGGGAAGCACTTACGGTGGATCACTCCAGCCTCAAGGTACCACAAGTCCGTTTGCATCTGGGTCTCAATCCTATCCAAGTGTATCACTATCCTCGCCCCAGGGTTCCTCCAGCCAGTCTGCTGCAGTCCAGGGTTCACGGAAGCAGTTTGCCTCTAGATATGGCACCCAGTTAGTGTCCTCTAAGCCAATCACCCTGCAGGGAAGCACTTCTGGTGGATCATTCCAGCCTCAAGGTACCACAAGTCAGTTTGCATCTGGGTCTCAATCCTATCCAAGTGAATCACTATCCTCGCCCCAAGGTTCCGCCAGTCAGTCTGCTGCAGTCCAGAGTTCACAGAAGCAGTTTGCCTCTAGATATGGCACCCAATTAGTGTCCTCTAAGCCAATCACCCTGCAGGGAAGCAAGTATGGTGGATCACTCCAGCCTCAAGGTACCACAAGTCAGTTTGCACCTGGGTCTCCATCCTATCCAAGTGAATCATTATCCTTGCCCCAAGGTTCCTCCAGTCAGTCTGCTGCAGTCCAGAGTTCACAGAAGCAGTTTGCCTCTAGATATGGCACCCAATTAGTGTCCTCCAAGCCAATTACCCTGCAGGGAAGCAAGTATGGTGGATCACTCCAGCCTCAAGGTACCACAATTCAGTTTGCATCTGGATCTCCATCCTATCCAAGTGAATCACACTCCTTGCCCCAAGGTTCCTCCAGTCAGTCTGCTGCAATCCAGAGTTCACAGAAGCAGTTTACCTCTAGATATGGCACCCAGTCAGGGTCCTCTAAGCCATTCACCCTGCAGGGAAGCACCACCGATGGTGGGTCACTCCAGCCTCAAGGTACCACAAGTCAGTTTGCCTCTGGGTCTTCAACCTCCTATCCAATTGTAACACTATCGTTGTCCTCGTCCCAAGGTGTTGCTGACCAGTCCGGCCAAGCAGTTCAAAGCTATTCTGGGTACCAAAGCCAAAAGTCTCAAAGATGGCAGCCTTCACGAGGTATTCATGCCTCGGGTGGAGCTGCATCATGGGGTAGCTCTCTGTCTCAAAGCTCTCCAATGCAGAGTTTCTTTTCTTCCCTGTCGTCAGCAGGAGGCTCATCTTCAGCATATCCTGGACCATTTGTTTCTGCACAGGGTGGTAGCAGCAGACATGGTGGCATTTCTCTTCATTCTCAAAGCCCCTCTAGGAAGTACACTCCTGGGTCTCATGCATATGCCATGCTTGGTTCCTCTCCCCTAGCTGTTTCTAGCCAGTCTACCAGTGATAAGTGGTCAAATGGCCTGTATAGGTCAGACTCTCTGGGAACCCAGGGTCTCATTGGTGTAATTGAAAGACCCTCTAGGCTCTCGTCTCAAGCTCCTGACTCTACAAGCAGTAACCAAATATCTGAGCATTTTGGGACCATGAAACGCCCCACAGGTTCAAACCTAACTCCATCTCTAGGCTTGAGTGCCCTAGAATCATCTGTTGGTATGTTCTACAGTATCCCACAGACTGCACATGCACTACGTAACTCTGGGTCAGATGTCCAGCTAAACAATAAACCATTCCTCAATCAGCGATACTCTGTAAAGGGCTAAGGAACTCTATAAAACAGCTATGTTATGCAAGGTGTCTTCCAGAATAAAAAAAATCAAATGTTTAACAGTTTTTTTTTTCTTGTGCTTTTGTTTATCCTACATTCAAAGGATAGAAATCCATGTTAGTTTAGTTTAACTAGGAAAAAGGGGTGCCATATAGGGTTTTGAGCACCAAATTGGTCAGTTTTTAGTCGGTTGCTGTTTAAATCGTGTTTTGTTGGCATTGACTGAAAAAATATTGGTCACTGGTACCTGCCTCAAAATCCTGATGTGTGCAATACTATTTTCTAGTCAAAGCTTTATTTTTCTCTTTTTTTTTTTTTTTTTTTTTTTTGAATGTGTACCTTAAATATTTTGCACTGGTGCCGGATCTATTCGTGTTTCATTGGTTTGTCCATTGATTCAAATAGAGAAATTAATACATGGTTGATCAAATTTAAAGATTATTGGGCAAGTGAAAAACCATTGCAAAAATGAACTACTGGCCAGAGATTCAAATTAACTTTACTGAACTTAACCTGAGGTTAAAAAATTAAGCTAAAAATGGCTTTTAAACTAAAAGATTTGTTATAAACTGAAGACTTTGTAGTAGTTGATGGGGCTACAGGGTTTAAGTGGGAGAAAATAAAAAAATTGGGCTTATTTTAGGTTAATTTTCTCATTCCTCTGTTGTATTTCATTTGTCCACTGATTTAGACTGTTATGAATAGCTTGTAAATGACTTTCCACATGCTACTAAAGAGTGGTGCAGTGATCATTAAAACCAAGAACCACATAAAAAAGAACCCATTTCTCATTTGGCTGTCTTCCCCTTTTGAGACCATTTCTGAGACATTTTAGTGGGCAAAAGTGTGGATAAAAAAACAAAAAAAACATGGCATTGTACTTAATAAGTTCAGTGTTTGAGATACTTTGCTGATAGAAACGGACAACATGTTCTCATGAGTATTCGTATGTATTTTACCTCACGTCCATTAACTTATTTCCATAGACAATGAAACCTACAATATTGTATTTCAGAGAATTGATCCTTTCATTTTGTTATTTAAAATAAGCAATCATTTGGTTTAGCCACTAATAACATGACCTCATATGTTAATGTATTTTATTCTGCGTAGTAAAGAACAATGACTTTCACCTGTGACACATTGATTGAGCAAATTGCCAGGTGCAGGTGGAGCCATTCTGATTTACATCTGCATAAAATTGGATGGTAGCACCATAATGTGTTATTGAAACAAGCTTAGCAATAATGGGGTTTTGGCAGGTTGGATTTGGATTGGTGTTTATTTTTGCACTTGGATTTTCTGAAGCACAATGGAGAGCAAGAGCAGCGCACAATCAGAGTCCAAGTGAGTTTAGGCCTAGAACATTAGCTCAAGCTTCTCAACAGTCTGAATCCTGGATGTCTTTGGTTCCCAGCAACAATGCATTTGCACCACAGAGCTTTCCCGCTCAGGTTCCTGTCCAGACACCAGTCAGCACTGACTTAAGAAAGTCTTCTCAAGACCTTATGGGTGTTCAATTAAAAGAGCTGTTGCAGGGTCCAGTGGCAAAACTGACGTGGAGCTTTCCAAGTCTACCAGAAGAACCACAGCAGCCAGACGTTCCTTTTGAGTTGCCTTATCCTGTCCCTGCCAACAGTGTAGCTGCTCAGTGTGGAGAGAATTCAGTATATGTGGAAGTGATGAAGGACTTCTTTGGGACTGGGCACCCACTGTTGTCCTCTGGTTTTACACTGGGAGGCTGTACTGCAACTGGAGAGGATTCTTCTGCTCAAGTGCTGATCTTTGAGTCTGAACTGCATGGATGTAGCGGCACCTCAATGGTAAGGTTCTGTTGTGACCATAATCATACAGTAGGTATTCTGAACTGTCCATGTGACTGTTCTTCTTTTATTCTTTCTGTTTAGGTGACTGAGGATGAGCTTGTCTATAGGTTCAACATTATGTACACCCCACAAGAGGCTTCATATGGTGTTCCTATTGTCAGGAGCAGTGGTGCGGTGGTTGCCATCGAGTGTCATTATCCAAGGTGAGGATTCAATTAATTCAGGCTCAACGGATGTTCTAATCCTTCTATTTATGGGCAAGAGATGACCACTTGTTTAACTCCTACAGAACACATAATGTGAGCAGTGACGCCTTAATGCCCACTTGGATCCCATATGCCTCAACTGAGTTTGCAGAGGATGTGTTCGTCTTCTCCCTCAAGCTCATGACTGGTTGGTATAGCCCATACAGATTTGTAGAATGTTTGTTTGTGATTCATCTGTTAAGATTATTATAATTATTATATATATTTTTTCAGATGACTGGAGATTTGAGAGACCTTCTAACCAGTACTTCCTGGGTGACATAATAAATCTTGAAGCATCAGTGCGTTTGTACAGCCATGTTCCCATCCGTGTGTTTGTGGACAGCTGTGTGGCTACTGCAGTCCCTGATGTTGCTTCTGTCCCCAGATACTCCTTTATTGAGAATAATGGGTGAGAGGTGCTACCTCATGTATCCCAGCTTCCAGAAGGGTTGTGTGATTTCTAACTGGGTTCTGTTCACAGGTGCCTGGTTGATGCCAAGCTCACAGGCTCCACGTCTCACTTTATGCCCCGGACTCAAGGTGATAAGCTAAGGTTTCAGCTAGAGGCGTTCAGGTTCCAGCAAGCGGACAGTGGGCTGGTAAGCATGTCATGTAGTTGTGCAACTCTTTTTATGATATGCTGCCATGGTGTACAAACAATTGTCTCTGCAGGTCTACATCACGTGCATTTTGAAGGTGGCTGCAGCAACATCTCCAAGTTCTGAACAGAAAGCTTGTTCATTCTCTGCTAATGGGTATGTCGCCTGCTAAATACGTGTACAGGTGAATTGGTTGTGTTAACTTATTTGAGGGTTTGTTTTGTCAGGTGGGTGTCTGCAGATGATTCTGACCAGGTTTGTGGCTGCTGTGACACAACGTGTAGCATTAGAAGTGGAAGTGATCAACTGCTTGCAGGTTTGGATTAACTCTGAGAAGTTGTTATTGGCATACATGACTTTAGTTCTCACTAATCATTTGTTCCTCAGATCTACGCTGGGAGAAGGCATCTGTCGGCCCCATCAATGTTAAAGAATATGGCTATGGCCAAAAATAACTGGAAATGTCATGCGTCAAATGTCATGGTGATTTTTAATAAATGTTGCTAATATATTTGGTGTATTTACTTGCACAAATACTACACTTTTGAACTTGTCAACATGGTTTCTGGTCAGTCATGTACCACAAAAATCCTAATTCTACTAGCCTATATGGGAGGTACCTTTTGCTCAAGCCATTTGTGGGGCTAGGCCTATTACAACACAAAATTGAGGCTTTTGTACCAGAGGAACCTTTTCCTAGAACTATTGGCGGAAGTACCTGGATTTTTGTTGTGTTTACACCGCAGGAACAAGGAACGATTTTAGTTCTAGGAGCTAATTTAGCTCCAGCACGAACCGTCTGTGATGCAAGTGTATGCTGATTGGCCGAACGCATGTGAACCACCAGCACTTGCCCTATTTATTAGATGATTAAATTCCCCATCACTTATTAGATGTAATGACTGTAAAAACTCATATTATAGTTATTACTTAAACTCTACAAATTCTGTATGAATACTATAACTCCAGTGAAGCTTAAGACATTTAAAGATCACATCCTATGTGTAGAAAATGTGGAATTAATTAGGAATATTCATGCATTTATTTTGGTATTGTAAAGCTATTTTTCTTTTTGGGAGAAAATTTGTAAAGAAATTTAAGAAATGTGCAACTACTTTTGTGCTATGCTCTTTTATATTTATTGAAGTTTCCCTTTACAAACAGTGTTTACACTATTTTATTTTGAGGAAAAAAACTGCAGACTTCCTAGTCAGGACCTACACTGGGTCAATGGCTGGATCAGATTTGTTGCCCATTGAAGAAATTGCAAATCAACATTCAAGACTGCAAGAGTTCCAAATCACATGGGCCTTAGTATTAAAGGGATAGTTCACTTTGAAATTATTTTTTTATATGTTTTAGCTTACCTCAAGGGCATCCAAGATGTAGGTGTCTTTGTTTCCTCATTATTTTCAATTTTGACATTTTTCTGTCAAGCCGGTGTTGTCAGTCAGTCATATAATGCAGGTTTAGGGGGTCCACCTTAAAGAGCATGCACAGAGAAGTCCAAATTAATCTTGATTTAATGACTTGTGAATGTAAGTACACACTGATGGCCTAAGACATGAAACGGGCGGTTTGTGTGAGAAAACGAACAGTATTTATATCGTTTTTACCTCTTGTTAACACCCATGTCAAACTGATCTGAATCAGATGTCCAACTGAACCGAACTGAACTGTGTCCAACTTACGCCGAAAGTGATCTCTCGTGCGTCTACATCACGCAATGTTTGGCTACTAAAGTTATTTTTGTAGATATCATTCTTTGTGTGAACAGGCCTTTATTGTTTACATTAGGCAGTACACATCAGGATGACTGATAAAAATGAAAGATAGAGAAAGGTATAGAGATATGTTCAGAAAGCATACTACCATAACAAGCAAATTATCTTAGACTATCTCAAACTATCTAGCCTGGTTAAAACCAGACCATTCTCAGTTGTAACTGAGTTATGGTCTGGCAGAGCATCATAGACATATCATTTGCAGAGGGGCGTCACCAACGGACGTCGCGGGTAGACCTAAAACCAATCAGAGCGATGAAGGAGATGACGTATGCAGAACGGCGGCCGGCAGAGAAACATCTCATGTTCTTTGCTTAGTTTTTAACAAAAAGGAAACGTTCAAATCGCTTAAAAAAGACGTGATAGCTGATTCGAGCGAGTGATGTTCGATGACGGCATCCATCTTTATAATGTAGGCTACAAAATCTGCTTTAAAATCCCAGCGCTGTCGTCATCGTGTAAACGTTTCTGATTGGTGCCGCGATTCCGACGGATTGAAAATGGGCTTGAATGAGGTCTTTGCCAGACTAACTTTCAGAGCAAATCTAAATTTGCCGGAAGTTGTCTGGGTTTTCCCAGGCTACAAACTATCTGCAACCAACGCATTCTCATCCTATGGCGTCATATAGTGACACTTTTGAAATTTTGCCTAAATCCAACACACATGGCACACTTTAGCGTCAATATAACACGCACAGAGCTTTGTTCGGTTATAGTATGTTTAGTCCTGGGGTAGGTTTAGGATTAGACCACTAGGAGGCGCCTTCTGGCCCCTATATATCTGCGTCTCATATTGACGCTAAAGGGTGCCATGTGTGTTTGATGTAGACGAAATGTCAAAAGCGTCAGTATTTGACGCCTTGGGATTGAATTCTCATGTTTTGATTTGACGGTTTGTTTTGAACTACAGCAGTAAATACATTTTTACACAAAATTTAATTAAAAATGCAATAACAGCTGTTTATTTCTGTGAGGATTACGGAACGTAAATTGCTAAATTAAAGATACAAAGTTTATGGTTGTTCTGTTTGACAAACTATCCGTCCGAAATCACATAGCTACTCTCGAGTAGGTACTAGTTTTGAATAAGTAATTACTTCACGACTGCTAAAAAAAGTAGGCTATTCTATCCACCTTATTCCTACACCCCATGACCCAGTAACCAGGGCCGTACTGGGACTGAAATTCAGCCCGGGACTTTAAGATGGAGAGGCCTTTTACGCGAGTACCCTTGATGCACGAGCAGAAGGATTTTTTGCAGTTATTTTAATTCTTATAGTGTTTTTATGGTATAAAGAGAATCAGATGCTGAAAACCTTCAAGAAACTTTAGGATGACACCTGCCTCCTCTGGTTGTATAAGCAAGTCAACACTGCACTGAACACAACCAGGTCAGCAAAACCTAATCTCGAACACATAAGTCACAGTGCTAACTATCAGCATGTCATGTGCACAGTCAGTTGGAGTGATAAAATAGTTACAAATAATCATATACTCAAAAACTACAATGCAGTCCCATAAAATAGAGATTTGTGTGTGTGTGTGTGTGTGTCCTTACTTTCTCAGCTTGGCTCCCTGGCTTAGCTTCCCCTGTGATGGACCCTGCCTCTGCTTACTGATGTGCAGCTACATATGCATGAGAAGAACTTCAGTTATAAATATGATTAAGAATAAAACATTTTCTAATTCAATCTGTGCTTCAGTCAGGTTATTATCTAGTATGTGGAATTATTGGCATTTTAACCTATATGTAAATATCTGATTGATTTATTTTCCTAATATGATTGCCTACCCAGCCCTGCACACTGCCCCTGTACCTGTCACTGTTTTTATACTGGTTCCATTCTTCTCCTCCTGCTCTTCTTTCTCTTGCTGCTCTCCTTCCTCCTGCTCCTCCTCCTTCTCTCCCTCATCATCAATATGACTGCAGGGGTCATCCTCAACCTGTCCCTCTCCATCACTGACCTTAACAGCTAATATACATACAGAGATTACTTGCTTAGAAGGATGTTGTCTGTGTGTGATGACACACTGCAAACTGCTCCTTATAATATATAATATATCTCTAAACATGTGAGGGATACATGGCTATAACATGATAACAGCACATTTTTATTACATGGCTAATAAATCAATAATTTGACACAATTATACATACAGCTAATATACATACAGAGATTACTTGCTTATAGAAGGATGTTGTCTGTGTGTGATGACACACTGCAAACTGCTCTTTATAATATATAATATATCTCTAAACATGTGAGGGATACATGGCTATAACATGATAACAGCACATTTTTATTACATGGCTAATAAATCAATAATTTGACACAATTATACATACAGCTAATTTACATACAGAGATTACTTGCTTATAGAAGGATGTTGTCTGTGTGTGATGACACACTGCAAACTGCTCTTTATAATATATAATATATCTCTAAACATGTAAGGGATACATGGCTATAACATGATAACAGCACATTTGTATTACATGGCTAATAAATCAATAATTTGACACAATTATACATACAGCTAATATACATACAGAGATTACTTGCTTATAGAAGGATGTTGTCTGTGTGATGACACACTGCAAACTGCTGTTTAACTTTATATATCTCTAAAATGTAAGGGACACATGGCTATAACATGATAACAGCACATTTTTATTTCATGGCTATCTACCAAATAAATCAATAATTTGACACACAATATTGATTTAAAAATGAGTTTACTGTTTTAAAAACTATTGTATTGCTTCCGCTAAAGAAAATAGTTCTGTCTGTACGGTTAGAATCCTGCGTGTCCATGGCAACGCGCGGCCTGTTATCAAGCAATAACAGACCGCATTCGTGGCACGAAACTAATACAATCGTTTTTATAGCAAATACAACCGCCTCGCTCTACATTATTCCTTATATAATATATATGCCTATATTTAAATGCAAATATAAATAATTTCAGTGTATAAACGCATCACTAATTGTGCACCTGTCCTGCTGCTGGGTCCTCCTTCCTCATCTGTAACGTTACCTTCTGCCACAGCACCCTTTTCCCGAAAAGGTCTGTTAATTTGGCGCATTTATTAGCTGCCTCTCGTGCCAACGTTTTTTTCTTTTTCATTCTTATTTTTTTCGGCCCCACTCATTTCTTTCTCTTCTTTCCTTCCTTCTTTTCAGCATTTTTAAATGTCCGTCTCTGTTGCAACTTGCATTCATACAAATCTCCAAACTGCTTTTTTCGGCGCCTTAAGTTTGAGCCAATCGGATGTCAGGAAAAACGAGGATCAGTCCAAGTTAGGAGGGGCCGCTCGTATCCCCCCTCAAGATTGAAGGTATTGGTTTGGCCTAGTCTGAAACACACACACACACACACACACACACACACACAGTTCCGCTGCAGCTGAGCGGCCGCTGCGCCGGTCGTTTATCATAAAACGTATCATCCAAAAAAATACTATATATCATTGACCACCGGCCGGTTCGCCCCGAAATGGACCGACCGTTCGGGATTGTTCCCCGATTGCCAATCCGCCCCAGTAACGCTTTTAAAGTCCCCGTGAAATCAAAATTGAACCTATTTACTTTGTTAGCATATATTACTAGTCTTGTGGTGAACAATTAATCCGTGCAAGTGAATATATATTAAAAAAATGTTTTACCTTAGTAATCTTTAATCAAAATCTGAAAAGTTACTTCCGGTCTGGAACGGTTTCTTTTTCTGATGACGTAGGTTTCACAGTTTGGGTGGGGAAACGCGTAACCACTCCCCTCAAACCGTTAGTTTGCTATGAGCGAGAGATGGAGAGGAGGAGCGCTAGAGCAAAACCCTGCCCTCTGTTCAATATTCCGTTTCACTTGGAAATACGTCACAGCACTGGAGAAAAATCGTTTGCAACTTCCGGTTCACGGGGACTTTAACAAATTATCGGTGTAAAGCCCCGTTCACACCGCCAGCGACACGCAGCGACAAAGCGACAAGATCCCATTCATTTCAATGGAGCGCTGGCGACATCCGGCGACACGCGCGACAGTGACCGTTGGCGACAGAATGTGGGCGTGTCAAGCGACAAGAGACAAGCGACAAAAGTTGAGAATTTTCAACTTTATGCAAATGAGAAGCGATTTTCGCGAGCGACAACCAATAGGAAAGAAGACTTTCAGTGGAGCTCAGCTCACGTCACCGTCTCGAGTGCAGTGCAGGCAAGACAGAAAGAAAGAGTTTGAGGACGATTTCACTGTTTTGTGTTTTATATGATTTGACTGTAACCACATACATGGATAATAAAATGATGCATGGAAAAGAAACTGTCGACAGTGAGTTTAATTCATACATACGTTATAGTTCGAGTGTTGTAATTATATGATGCACGTTACTGCTGCAGTTCATTTTACAATTTCCCCTGCATTACATTGACTATTAGGGACAAGAAAATCGATTATTTGTCAAATTCGAATGACGTTTTTATAATTTGTGACAGTATGAGTGAGTTTAATTTGTTCATTGATCGATCGTTGATCTAGTAAATGATTTAATCCACTGAACACAGCTGTGGAGATATAAAAACACTCTCCCAACAGCATATGGTTTCTTTTTAGCCTTAAAAGTCATTTATTCCCAGTCAAATTAAAATTATATATCACTTGTGATGGTCTTTTGTATAGATATGGCCAGACGTGCAGTCTACCAATAACACAAGAGCGACAGCACTACGAACGCCCACAAGCGACATCACAGTACAGAGCCTAGAGACACACAGCGACAAAATCGCTGGCGGTGTGAACGGGGCTTAACTTCGATTAAGCTGTAAACAATCAGTGAAAATGCTGGCTCTATGAATGCAATATGTTAAAAAAGTCTCACAATGAGATGACATTAATCTATACCCTTCAACCATCGAACGTTAAAAGGACATTTAAAAGTGTAAAGCATCAACAAGTTACTTTCAACAGATCAAATAACCTTAAAAGTGCGAGTCTTTGGTTAAATATCACTGTAGTAGGCTACCTGTATTATGTAACGTTGCCTTAATCAAAAATGTTCATTAAATTCACCATTACGCAAGACTTTTTAAAAAGTGATTTCCACGTATACCGCACTTGGGCCGACACCATGTTGCTGTCCGGGTATGATCTGGATGCACTACATTCACCATGTTGTCATTATCATGTGACCTATCAGTATCAGTGGCCTCATGGGAAAGTTAAGAGTCCATCTTATGCTTATGCAAAAGTATTATCTGGGTACTTATGTGCCTACTCTTATGAGGACTGTGAATTCGGACATCTTTTGTCACATTCTATTTTTTCACTACTACATAGTAGGGAAGTGTGTGATTTCGGACGCAGCCAAATATCTATCGTGCATTTGCACATTTAAAGCAGCTCTATGCAGTTTTTTTTTTTTTTTTACCTTAACTGAATAGCGTCAGAGTTATTGCAATGGCTATATGACTATTTTCGGGTTGAATTTTGTGCGTCTCGCCACAATTGCGACTTTGAGCATCAGGAAGTGTCGTGTAACATCAGGTCTCGGGTTGTAACGAATTGCTTTACGGCAAGAAAGATCTGATAAAATAAACATCAAACAGAAATAAACCGGCGTCGTATACATGCGGTGTTCGAGGAACATACAATACTGCCGACAGTTCAACAGGGCGCAGCTCGAAAGGGGCCACACCTTATTTCCACTCATTACAGCTTCCATCCTACTGAACAGGTACCGGTATACAGGGGGCGGGGATCAGGCATAGACAGTATAAGAAGTGGACAGAGCCATCTCATTGGAACTCAAATGAGACAAATGTGAAGCCCATTTTTAGCGATTTTTTTTAGGACTTCCGTTCCTGATGCACAGACTCAAACTGACTCAAACAGAGCTCGACGACGTAGATGTGACGTGAGCTTGCCCGCGAGCTTCCTCCTGTCCATACGGTAATCTCCCCAGACAGCAAACTGACATTGAATCAACGTGGAAACGACGTCTCTCATGACATCGAAACAACATTGATTTTGCTCATTGAATTAACGTTGAACCAACGTCAGACGCGGCATTCTTCAAAGCTAAATAAAAATCGAAAACTGGTTTGCTTTCGAAACAACGTTGATTTCAAGTTGATTTTCCGCTAGTTTTTAAAAGAATGACGCGTCTGACGTTGGTTCAACGTTAATTCGATGAGCAAAATAATGTCAGATCAACATTGTTTCGATGTCATGTTTCCACGTTGATTCAATGTCAGTTTGCTATCTGGGTCTCTACTGTGCGACAGAGAGTCGTGTGGTTATGACGCAATCGTTAGCCTACTTTTACAAAAAACTGCTTCTACAGGGCCATAACATAAACTACAACGTAATGGAGCATTTTATACATTGTCGTGTTTCTTTAGAAATAAATAATGGACAAATGGAGTCTTCAAACGCCTCCGACGTAAAGTTATTCGCTGTCAAAGTGACACCAAAATGAATGGGAGTCAATGGAAATGCTAACTCAAGTGAAGTTCTGCTACAAGATGGCGGCACCCAGCCGGCTTCAACTTCCGGTCGATGGATTACCCCCTTGGGATCAGGCTGTGAGTGCAGAGAGTGAGACATCTCTGCGTGAATGCTATTTACAACAGTACAAGTACTCCACACACAGTGACTCTAGGGGTCGCAGTTTGACAAAAACGGGAATCTTGCAAAGTGTTGCTTTAATGTTCGCTGCGCCTTTAAGCATAAACTCTGTGAGTCACGTGGTTTCATCCTACAGCTTCCTGTATTGAGTTCATAACGGAGAGCTCGGACGCCGCTGATTAAAAAAAATCCGTACGTACGAGCATCTTTTGATCATTTCAGTAACTTAATCAGTTATCAATTTATTATCATTCATACTGCCTGGTCAGACCATTTTATACTATTTTTATCTGATCTAAAATAGCGTTTGCTGAAGAATTGATTGTGAGTAACGTTACTGTCTAGTACTGGACACACTGAGTGCTAGTCTCGCTTTGATACAGTACGTTATCATACGTCAGCACTTTAGAGTGTTTGATGCTATTGGAGCTGCTTGTGTGTTTTCAAACGGATGCTGATCACAGGACAGTGAGATTAGATTGCGTTTTGACTGGCAAACACCAGAATGCTCACAGTCATGATGACTGCTCTTTTGTTCTGTGTTTTCATTTAACGTTACCCTGTGCACTGCAAGACTGCAAACAAACACAAATGCTCTTGAAACAGCCTCAGTGTGTGCTGGATGAATAGAGGCTCACTGTGTGTGTGTGTGTGTGTGTGTGTGTGTGTGTGTGTGTGTGTGTCCTCAGAAACAATCACTTGACTGGATGCTGAACTATTGTCATCTGCTGTAGGGACACTGACAGTTGAAGCTCGTGCTCAGGAGGTTTTGAGGCAAGAGGTTTTCTTCATCACTTATCTCTCTCGTTCTGTATGTGTGTGTTTACATTATCATATTTTATTTTTTGCTCACAGAACATTTTTACATAATGAAAAGGATGAATGAGCTTCCTAACTTGTGTTGTATTGTGTTAAACTGTAAATTGCCTATATTTTGGGGTAGCAGTGTTAAAGGAGTAGTTCACTTAAAAAAAAAAAACTTTTGCTGATAATTTACTCACCCCCATGTCATCCAAGATGTCCATGTCATTCTCTCTTCAGTTGAAATGAAATTAAGGTTTTTGATTAAAACATTCCAGGATTTTCTCTATATAATGGACTTCATTGGGAACAAAACGGTTGAAGGTCCAAATGAGAGTTTCAGTGCAGCGTCAAATGGCTTTAAACAACACGGCGAATAAGGGTCTTATCTAGCGAAACGATCAGTCGTTTAAAAAAATAAATAAAAAAGTTTAAGTTTTAAAAGCACAAATGGTCGCCTTGCTCTGTTCTGTGATGAGGGTTCGTGACTCTCCTGTTCGAACTCGTTCATCAAAATGAACAAATCTTTTTTCGAGTCATGACTCGAAGGGTCAGATAAGACCCTTATTCATCGCCTGGTGTCGTTTAAAGCCCTTTGAACCTGCACTGAAACTCTCATTTGGACCTTGAACCGTATAATTAGCTATTATAATTATTATATTTTCACTTTTCATGTTAATTTCAGTTCAAAGTTCATATTAATTTCATTTTAAGTAATTGTGCTTTTGCTTAAATATTTATATTTGGCTTTATTTTGTATGTATTATTAGTAATTGTAGTGCTTTATGGATGGATGGATAAAACAATGAGTTTAAATATTTGTTTGGAATCAGCGTGTTGGTGTGTAGATTTACATTTTTGGTGAAAGAAATAGTGTATCAAATTGATTATTTGGACACCAGGAGATGATCTAAAACAGGAATATAAGGTGTGTGTGTTTAAGAAGAAAACGCTCAGTCATGTTCATGTGTTTGAGCAGTCAGGACAGATTGAACAGAAGACAGAGGAATGTCTGCTATGAAGACTGAAGAGGATGCTAACGGGACGAGCACAGCTAACGGAGGAGGACGAGGAGGAGTGTGTGAGGAGGGCAGCGTCACGGTCCTCAGGTACATAGCAGCATTTCATGTGGTCGCTTTCTTCCTGTAACAACATGCTTGAATTATGCTATTATTGTTTACTAAAACTATTAAAAATTATTGTGTTAATGAAATAAAGCTGAATAATGTTAGATGACAAACTGAATAAAATAGATATAAGTTTAAGCTGAAGTACTAAAATTATTCAAATTAAAACTGAAGAAAATAAACGAAAGTCAAATAGAGAGATATGGTAATTTTGTCATTTTTATTATTATTTTTTTTACATCTCTCCATTTGACTTTCTATAGTTCTTATGATGTTTTCAGTTTTAGTTATTAGAGTATTTCAAGTCAAACTAAAAGAAAATGAAATATTTTTTTTCATTTTCTTTTAGTTTGACTTGAAATACAAATATAAGTAAAACTGAAAAAAATCAGAACTATAGACATACTAAATAAACAAAAACTAATAGATATGACAGAAATGTAATATAATATATATAATTTTTTTTAGAAAATCTAAATATTAAGAAACATTATAAAAGTAATATTAATAATATAATAACAGTATTAAAAAATAATAAGAATGACAGAAATTAACTAAAATAAAAATGAAAACAGAATATATATATATAAATACACATAAAAGTGTATCGGTTATACTAAAATAACACTGTTTGAGTGTGTCATAGTTTCATGAACACACCCGTAATGTCACCTCCTCAACCCTACAGTCCCACTGACCTATCAGAGATGCTGGCAGCAGGCACCAAAGAAGTTCACGAGAAGGCCGAAAACACAGAGTTTGTCAAAGACTTCCTGAAGGGACGCATCCGCAAGGAGCTCTTCAAGGTAAACGGATCAATCCGTCGGGATGTCATAAGTCATAATGGGGCATAATATTTCTGATTGAATCATGAGCTGCTGTGATTTGATCGTTTTATCACGTTAAACTTTGGATTGGATGACATGCATGATATTTTTGTGGCAGATGATTAAAAGGAAAAGAAATCCCATACACTTAAAATGAAGGTATTGTTAGCTAAAGCTAAAAAATAAAATTGCAAAAATAAAGGATCCCATTAGTAATTTTATTGAATGCATTAATTAACATTAACCAACAATGAACGACACATTTTATTGAACGACACACAGTTTATTGTCAACTGAGGTAATTAAATAAAATATGAACACATTTTGATATTAATAATGTGTTCGCAAATGTGTAATAAATGCTTTAGAAGTAATCTTCATTGTTAATTCATGCTGTAGTCAAATAATGTTTACAAATTACACCCTTATTGTAAAGTGTTACCAATAAAGAGTTACTTATTTTCAAAATTAAACTTATTGTTGTAACTCTTTCCCCCGACAGTGTTTTTAAAATAAAAAAGTTGCCAGCCAGCATTTTTGATTATTTTCACAAAACTTTCTTGGATTATTTTCTCACAACTTTCATGGCTCTCAGAATATTTTGTTGCATGAATATCTGAACATGCCATATATCAAAAGCAAGAACAGACCCTCTGCTTTTTAACAAACACCTTTTTTTCAACACTTGAATGTGGTTAGAAGACCAGTTTCATGCATGTGTGTGTATTTATATATACAAAATAATTATACACAGTACACACTCACACACTTTTATTTTGGATGCATTTAATCACGATTAAAGGAGTAGTTCACTTTTAAAAAAACATTTGCTGATAATTTACTCGCCCCCATGTCATCCAACATATCCATGTCTTTCTCTCTTCAGTCAAAAAGAAATTAAGGTTTTTGATGAAAACATTCCAGGATTTTCTCCATATAATGGACTTCAATGGGAACCAAACGGTTCAAGGTTCAAAAGACACTTTCCGTACAAACTGTTCAAAGGGCTTTAAACGATTCCAGACGATGATTAAGAGTCTTATCAAGCGAAACGATCGCTCATTTAAAAAAAAAAAAGTTTAAGTTTTATAAGCTCAAATGGTCGCCTTGCTCTGTTCTGTGATGAGCGTTCATGACTCTCCTGTTCGAACTCGTTCAGCAAAATGATCAAATCTTTTCCCGAGTCAACTCGTTCATTTCGTTCATAGAATGAACCAAATTACATGAATAAAGATTTGTTCATTTTGATGAACGAGTTCGAACAGGAGAGTCACGAACGCTCATCACAGAACAGAGCAAGGCGACCATTTGAGCTTATAAAACTTAAACTTTGTTATTTATTTATTAAATGAGCGATCGTTTCGCTTGATAAACCCTTATTCATCGTATGGTGTCGTTTAAAGCCCTTTGAACAGTTTGCAGTTTGCACTGAAACTGTCTTTTGGACCTTGAACCGTTTGGTTCCCATTGAAATGCATTATATGGAGAAAAATCCTGGAATGTTTTCATCAAACCTTAATTTCTTTTTGACTGAAGAAATAATGATATGGATATCTTGGATGACATGGGGGTGAGGAAATTATCAGCAAACTTTTTTTTTTTTTTTTTTAAAGTGAACTACTCCTTTAAGTGTTGCACAGCCCTAGTTTTTATTCATCTTGAAAATAAAATTAAAAAGAATAAGAACTGAATAGACATGACAAATATAGGCAACAAAATAAAAATGAAAAGGGAAAATAAAAAAAATACAATAGCATCTCATTGGTACTAAAACACCTCTGTACACAGCAAGATAAATGCGTTGAGTTCTCCTTGATCATGATTTCTGGATGTGTGTTTTTCAGCTCGGCCACGTGGCTTTATTCTTCACGTACTCCGCCATGGAAGAGGAGATCGAGAGGAATAAAGAGCACCCTCATTTCGCCCCGCTCTACTTCCCCCACGAGCTCCACCGGCGGGACGCTCTGGCTCGGGATCTGGAGTTCTTCTACGGCGAGGACTGGCAGAGTCGGATCCGCATCTCTCCCGCGACTCAGCGGTACGTGGACCGCATCCGGCAGGTCGGCCGGGACCAGCCCGCACTCCTCGTGGCCCACGCCTACACGCGCTACATGGGGGACCTCTCGGGGGGGCAGGTGCTGAGGAAGGTGGCCCAGCGCGCACTGAAGCTGCCGCCCACAGGAGAAGGCCTGAGCTTCTACGAGTTCGACGGCATCCACAGCGCCAAGGCCTTCAAGCAGCTGTACCGCAGCCGGATGAACGAGCTGGAGCTCGACACACACACCAAGAGCAGGGTCGTGGAGGAAGCCAACCTCGCCTTTCAGTTCAACATGGAGGTGAGCAGTGCAGCTGGGCTCTCCTTGCAATTTAAAGGGGTCATATTTTCTTGTTATTATTATTTGTTGTACCAACTGTAATCATTTTTTGTAAAGAAGGAGTTCACTTAAGACCGAACACAACCAAAACAAAGGAATCAGTGATTTAGCTTAATAGTTCAAAAATAGTTGTATTTATAATTAACATATTTCATTAAATTATTATTTTAATATGCACTTATTTTATTTTTACATTTAAGTACATTTTAAAATTATGAATGCATACAGTAAATATAATATTTCTGGTTGAAAATATTTTTTTTTACTTTTTTCATTGGCAAATGGATGTTTCTAAATAACATTTTCAAAATTCAGTTTAATTCAACTAAGTTAATTAATTTCTAAAATTGCATTTATTTATTTTGTTACATTTATGTACCTTTTAAAAATAATTAATTTATCCATAGACACACACACACACATATATATAATCAATTAATTTAAATGTTTTTTTTCTTATTTTTTTTACTCTTTTTGAAATAGTTTATTATTATTACTGTTATTATTACCTATTTTATTGTTAAATGGATGACGTTTACGTGCACAATTAAGTTTTCTAAATTGTAATAATTGTTATTATTAATTATTTTATGTCTAAAATTGTTTTTATTTGTTTATTTATTTATTTTATATATATATATATATATATATAGAGAGAGAGAGAGAGAGAGAGAGAGAGAGAGAGTAATAAATTCATTTGTTTCACACTTTTCTTTTTTAAATAATTTATTGTTGTTATTATGACCTATTTTATTGGCAGATAGATAAACCAATGTTTTTTTTTTCTAAATGAGGTTTAATTAAATGAGACTACCACAATTTTAAAACTTACAAATAAATGATTTTTTTATTGTTTCATTGTACATTTGATGGAGCTGATGGAGTCCTTTGTCCTCATGGTGATGAGCTCTGAAATTAAATGGACAAAACGGGGTGAAAACAATGTTTCTCATCTCACCGGCAGCGTTTGACTGTGACATTGAGGAATGTGTTTATGCAACACTGTCACTGTCATACACATGACAAAGAGCTTTTCATTAAACGCTTGTCATTTCCTCAGTGTTCACTCATTGTTTCCTGTGATGTGTTGCGTGCAGATTTTTGGAGAACTAGAGGAGGTTGGAAAGACCCTTCAGGACGATGTTTTAGACGCCGCTCCTGCTCATGGCGAGATACAAGGAGACGTCAGTCAGTGTCCGTACCATGCTGCCAAAACGGGTAAACTTCACCAGACTATTCATCTTCATTACACATTAAACCAGGGACTCGCTAACTTTTTTATCAGCCAAACCCATTCAATATTTATGTTAAGTACACCTGAGCTTTTAAGTTGAAATGGCACTTTCACACATTAACTGTTCTTTGATGATGGTTGATGGTCACATGACATGCAACCAATCAGATCAAATATTAAAATAAGATTAAAATATTGTTACAAATATTTAAATTAAATTGTTATCATTATTAGTTTTAACTGTAATTGTATAAAAAATAAGTACAAAAAAAATATATTTAATTATTATAGTATACGCTTTTATTTTGGCACAATAGATTCAGTGTTATTTTAGTAATATTGAGATACTATTATAGTTATTCATATTTTTAATTGTTTTCATTATTTTAATTAAAGTTTTAGTATTTTTGTTGTTTGTTTATGTATGTTATAATGTATTTATAGTTTTTATTTTTTATAATTAATACATTAAAAATATAATTTTATAAATAAATTGCATCGATTTAAACTAAATGAAAATCAGAAATTGAAACTAGCTGTAATAAAATAAGTTTAAGATTTTTTATATTTTATTTTATTTCAGTTAACCTTTATTATATTTCAAGTAACAACCATGTTTTTAATTTTAGTTAACTATGATAACCCTGAATAGATGATATACAGTGTTGGGAACATTATTTTAAAAAAGTAATTAGTTATAGTTACTCACTACTTGTTCCAAAAAGTCTATAATAAAAGTAACTCGTTACCAGGGAAAGTAACTATTTGCGTTAATGTTTAAAAAAAAGTTGCTTTGTCAAAGAACTTTTTTAGCAGTTTTCACAAGTCAGTTGAGATAAGTAGAACAGACAGGTTTTTGTACATAATTTTCGATATTTATTGCACGTCGACAGACAAGAGGTTTATCCTGTACTTCAAGTATTATCTTGGTAAGATAAGTAAAGTTACACCATATAGAGATTTAACTAGCAAAATGAAATCAAACTCTCTCAACCTGAGACAACTGGTCAAGTAAACAACCTGTAAGTGTTTTGTTCACAACAAAAGTAAACTTTTAAACAACAAAAAAGTGTTTAATTCTGTAGTTTTATTCTTAATAATAAATAAATCAAAATCATGTCAGACAACTGGAATGGTAGACATTCTGTATTTCATGTATTTCTTCAAAAGTGAACCGTTAAATAGTATAAAGTGTGTTTGCAGTAACGGATGTAACATCTCCAGTTAACTAGCAGAGCATTCATTTAGTTTGCTATTAGAGATCTAGCGCTTAAACCTGTTGTTTTTGAACTCAAGCTGAGCGCTCGTGTCCGCTGATATCAGTGTCATGGATAAACTGTTCTCTTGTGGCTTCACTCGGAGGCGTACTTCAAAATATCGCCATTGTGGAGACTCTCTATTCATTCCGGTGAAATCACAAAATAAAAAGCACACAAACGTGTCCCTGCTTGATATAGACTGTAACCACTGATGAACATATTCCGTTTTGATGCGAGAGAAAAAACCTACACGAGTGCGTATTAGAACCCGTAACCTCTGACATGCTTGGCGAAAGATCTACCACTAGACCATTTAAAAACTCAAACACATTTACGGATGGATTTATTGACGGGTTGAGCAGAGAGATTTCACAGTTTGACAAGTTTGTTCCAGCTCTTCTGAAAATTACTAAACTGACGCCCTTGGTAACGCACCGCATTTAACGTCCAGTAACGTTAACGGTGTTGTAACGACGGGAAAAGACATTAGTTAGATTACCCCGCTACTGAAAAAAATAACGTCATTACCTAATAACGAACACTGAGTATATACTACTTTAAAGCAACACCATGGAACTTTTCCTCTTCGGTCGCCCTACTGGTTGGAAACGAAATTGTCCGTTACCGCCGTCGATGCCTACCGTCGCGCACACGCTCGTTGTTTATCCAGAACTGGCTTAGAATGAACGATGTCCACAGATAAGGTAGAGTATGTTACATGATTTCATGAAAGGATGATGTATGATGCGACATCAGAAACGAAGAAAAACAAAATAACGACTATTGTGACGTTTGACGTAAAGCAGTCGAATTTTGTAGTTCTTTTTGTGCTCGGGTTAGGCTACTACCCGAACCCCGGTAAAAGCGATACAGACCCCGTCAGGCTATGGCAGAAGTGCCTTTCACCTTGTTACGACTTGATGAACCACTGATAAGATTTTGGAAACATTATTTTAAGGTAAAAAATGTAAAAAATTGTTGCTTTAAATTTCAGCCTTTGATTTGATAATTATTCTAATCTATATCGCTATTACTGTTTTGTTTCGATTAATTGTACAGCTCTATTTATTTAATTTCTACAGTTCTCTATCAACTTTGGGAAACCCGACCTTAAACCCAAGCAAACGAGAGCGTTTACATGATTACTTCATTCTCTCTGTTTCAGCTGCCAGTAACGGATCATCTTACGTTTGTCAAGTGGCCATGACTGTGCTTAAAAATCCCTCCGGTCAAGTCCTATTGGCCGCCTGGATCGCTGCTCTAGCCGGATTGGCTGCTTGGTACCTCATGTGACCCAGTCTTAGTGCATCCCATTTGCCCCCCTCGTCCTTGGATAAATGTGATTTAAAATGATAATGAGCACAGACTTTTTAAACGCAGGATAGCATAGGTTATTGTGGCAGCGTTGATGAAGTTAAGGCTGGAGAAGAGCTGCGGAAATATGCAGAGTGTTATTTTTATAGTTTTATCGCAGTATCGAGTCATTTGGTGCGACAAGTCAAATGGGCTGAAACATATTCTACGCAAGTACGTGAACATAAACGCAAGATTGATTACATGCGTCATGTTAATTGTGTTGAATTCTCATTCATCACTATAGGGGGCGCTATAGAAGGTATTAGTGCAAATTGTCTTCTACAGTGAGTTTTATTGGCCCAATTTGTCATGCGTGCTTTCAAATGAGATATGCTATGCATATATGCAGCATTTATAAAGAAAAGCAGGATTTCTGCAGGGCAGACCACTGAGATGTCAGGTCAAATAATGACTGCCACAACGGTTAATGAAGAAAAGCCTTTTTTGAAGAGGTTTAGAATGTAAAAGATGGTGGAATTGCACATTAAGGTCATTTTTGTCTAGTTACACAAAAGGACGTGTTACAGACTCGGCATTTAGGGATTTTTCTACATAGTCGGTTTAATGGGCCAGAATGAACAGTTTTTACTAATTGAGGTTTTCAGTGATGATGTAGATAAATAACTTTTATACATTCATTATTATTGTGTGTACATATTATTATATGTCATATGTATACACAATTATATATATATATATATATATATATATAATTTCTATAGGCTGATAGATTGGTCCAGGGCTTTACTCAAGGCTTTGACGAATGATTATCAGACATATTAAGTATTTGAATGCGATTTAAACAAGGGAACAATACTGAATGAATTACTATACTGTTTTTGTACAAGCTAGAATTAACAAGTGTTTTTCTCTGAAGGTGATTCATTGATCCGACTTGCAGTATGAAATTATTAACATTTATGGATAATTGTTATGGATGCAATAATTTCTCGAGTCTTCATGCAACTTTTAATTCATTTATTGATAGTTTTGTTCCCTTTGACATTATATTTTTTGTTTAAGAGCTAACCTTAAAGATCATTATACTGATGAATATTTTTCTTGAAGTGTTTAATGTAATACCAAATGCTGAGGGGCCGAACATTCACAGGACTTTTTGAACCAAAGGACATGTTACTTTGCATTACTAATCGGATCATAAAGTGTTTTTCATAAATGGTTGTGCTTGGGTTTTATGCAGATAATTTAATTTTTTGGCTTATTTTGTGTTTTGAATAACTGACTGCTTTAAAAAAAAGTGCTTTTTTAGTTGTTTAAATTGTTCCCTTCAGATGTATGTTCACTGTAATGAGTAATAAATTTACAACTGTGCTGCATTCACTGTTTAAGTTCATGTTTTATTTATTTGAATAATTCAGATTTAATGTTAAGCTCTTTGCATGCTGTAAGTTACCAGAGAAAATAGGAAACCCTTATAAGAACAACCTAAATCTTCAGATTGTATTAGGCAATCAATCAGAAGATGTATAATTTTTTAAATAGTATTTTTGCTAAAGCCATGTATTGATGTTTCCCTACAAAATGTGATTCCCTACAAAACCGATCGAGCTCAGCCATCTTGAAGGACATCTCAATTCTCTAACTGCACCGTGAGGAGTGGAGGATCGAGGAGTGAGGAGACTTCCAGAGGAGGCATGAGCGAGGATACACAGGTGCATCCTATGCGGGACTGTTATACTGACTAAACGTGATGGACGTATCAATTCTCCTCCCCCTTCACATCGGTCACAATCATTTTAATTTATACTTTACCTTTGCAGTTTATATAAACCATAAATCTCACATATTTCAACTGTGTAGCCTATCTTTATTATTATTTATTATGAATTTATTAAATAACCAAACTTCAACAACATCCTTTTAGCTCTGCTGATGACACCGTGGAGTGGCGCTCGAGTGATCAAGTATTCCAATGGATATAAAAAAGCTTTTATTCGATTCCTCTGTCCTCTTTTTAGGGCCCGAGCACTAACAGTGCGAGGACCCTCTTGAAACTGTTAGGGTTATTATTTAGGGCCCGAGCACTAACAGTGCGAGGACCCTATTGAAACTGTTAGGATTATTTATTTTTAGGGCCCGAGCACTAACAGTGCGAGGACCCTATTGAAACTGTTAGGATTATTTTTTATTTTTATTTTTTTATTTTTTTTTTTTCTGCAAAGTAAGTGCCATTTTCGGGGCCGCAACATGCTCAAAAACTCACCAAATTTGGCACGCATGTCAGGACTGGTGAAAAATTTCGTATTTTGTGGGTTTCGCAGATGGGCGGGGCAAAATGGCACGCTAGCGCCACCTAGAAAATTGGAAAAAATTAGCCCCTCGTCCACGTTCAACCTACATGCACGAAATTTGGTGGGGACGTGTATCATATCAAGACACACAAAAAAGCCTCAAGAACCCATACCCTAAACTCGACAGGAGGGGTTTTAGGGATTTAGTCGGATCGACTTAAAATTTCTGCAGTGCCTTCTAAAGGCATTGACGATGTAAAGTTGTGCTATCTGCACGTTTTCGTCGATGGGCGTGTCCGTGGCGTCGAAGATTCGCCATGAAACAGGAAGTTGTAGTAAGTTGGCTGTAAATGCCCAGATCTGCACGAAATTTTACACATTTGACAAGAGTCCCGCCCTGAACAAATCTACATGCCGACATTCACCCACAGTCATAGCGCCACCTGCTGGCAACAGGAAGTGTCCTTTAACGAAGCAGCCCCCGCCGCTTGTTTGACCGACATGTACGAAATTTCTGTGGTACTTCTACCATGACCAGACGCACAAAAAAGCCTCAAGAACCCATACCCTAAACTCGACAGGAAGTCCGCCATTTTGAATTTGGCGACCGATTTGGGACGATTTACACACTCCGTACTTTAACGAACTCCTCCTAGGGATTTAGTCAGATCAACTTAAAATTTCTGCTGTACCTTCTAAAGGCATTGACGATGTAAAGTTGTGCTATCTGCGCGTTTTCGTCGATGGGCGTGTCCGTGGCGTCGATGATTCGCCATGAAACAGGAAGTTGTAGTAACTTGGCTGTAAATGCCCAGATCTGCACCAAATTGTACACATTTGACAAGAGTCCCGCCCTGAACAAAACTACATGCCGACATTCACCCACAGTCATAGCGCCACCTGCTGGCAACAGGAAGTGACCTTTAATGAAGCAGCGTAGCAAATTCACAGTCACAACAGCTGAGCTGCAAAATATGCAACGCGGCCACCTCACACCCGACGCGCTACAGGTGCGAGGGCCCGCCCATCGCTGCTTGCAGCTTTCATTAGGGCCCGAGCACTAACAGTGCGAGGACCCTATTGAAACTGTTAGGATTATTTTTAGGGCCCGAGCACTAACAGTGCGAGGACCCTATTGAAACTGTTAGGATTATTTTTTTTCTTTTTTCTGCAAAGTAAGTGCCATTTTCGGGGCCGCAACATGCTTAAAAACTCACCAAATTTGGCATGCATGTCAGGACTGGTGAAAAATTTCGTATTTTGTGGGTTTCGCGGATGGGCGGGGCAAAATGGCACGCTAGCGCCACCTAGAAAATTGGAAAAAATTAGCCCCTCGTCCACGTTCAACCTACATGCACGAAATTTGGTGGGGACGTGTATCATATCAAGACGCACAAAAAAGCCTCAAGAACCCATACCCTAAACTCGACAGGAGGTCCGCCATTTTGAATTTGGCGGCCATTTTTGGACGATTTACAGACTCCGTACTTTAACGAACTCCTCCTAGGGATTTTGTCGGATCGACTTAAAATTTCTGCTGTGCCTTCTAAAGGCATTGACGATGTAAAGTTGTGCTATCTGCGCGTTTTCGTCGATGGGCGTGTCCGTGGCGTCGAAGATTCGCCATGAAACAGGAAGTTGTAGTAACTTGGCTGCAAATGCCCAGATCTGCACAAAATTTTACACATTTGACAAGAGTCCCGCCCTGAACAAATCTACATGCCGACATTCACCCACAGTCATAGCGCCACCTGCTGGCAACAGGAAGTGACCTTTAACGAAGCAGCCCCCGCCACTTGTTTGACCGAAATGTACGAAATTTCTGTGGTACATCTACCATGACCTGACGCACAAAAAAGCCTCAAGAACCCATACCCTAAACTCGACAGGAAGTCCGCCATTTTGAATTTGGCGACCGATTTGGGACGATTTACACACTCCGTACTTTAACGAACTCCTCCTAGGGATTTAGTCGGATCAACTTCACATTTCTGCTGTACCTTCTAAAGGCATTGACGATGTAAAGTTGTGCTATCTGCGCGTTTTCGTCGATGGGCGTGTCCGTGGCGTCGATGATTCGCCATGAAACAGGAAGTTGTAGTAACTTGGCTGTAAAAGCCCAGATATGCATGAAATTTTACACCTTTGACAAGAGTCCCGCCCTGAACAAATCTACATGCCGACATTCACCCACAGTCATAGCGCCACCTGCTGGCAACAGGAAGTGTCCTTTAACGAAGCAGCCCCCGCCGCTTGTTTGACCGACATGTACGAAATTTCTGTGGTACTTCTACCATGACCAGACGCACAAAAAAGCCTCAAGAACCCATACCCTAAACTCGACAGGAGGTCCGCCATTTTGAATTTGGCGGCCATTTTTGGACGATTTACAGACTCCGTACTTTAACGAACTCCTCCTAAGGATTTAGTCGGATCAACTTAAAATTTCTGCTGTACCTTCTAAAGGCATTGACGATGTAAAGTTGTGCTATCTGCGCGTTTTCGTCGATGGGCGTGTCCGTGGCGTCGAAGATTCGCCATGAAACAGGAAGTTGTAGTAACTTGGCTGTAAATGCCCAGATCTGCACAAAATTTTACACATTTGACAAGAGTCCCGCCCTAAACAAATCTACATGCCGACATTCACCCACAGTCATAGCGCCACCTGCTGGCAACAGGAAGTGTCCTTTAACGAAGCAGCCCCCGCCGCTTGTTTGACCGACATGTACGAAATTTCTGTGGTACATCTACCATGACCAGACGCACAAAAAAGCCTCAAGAACCCATACCCTAAACTCGACAGGAAGTCGGCCATTTTGAATTCGGCGACCGATTTGGGACGATTTACACACTCCGTACTTTAACGAACTCCTCCTAGGGATTTAGTCGGATCAACTTCAAATTTCTGCTGTACCTTCTAAAGGCATTGACGATGTAAAGTTGTGCTATCTGCGCGTTTTCGTCGATGGGCGTGTCCGTGGCGTCGATGATTCGCCATGAAACAGGAAGTTGTAGTAACTTGGCTGTAAATGCCCAGATCTACACGAAATTTTACACATTTGACAAGAGTCCCGCCCTGAACAAATCTACATGCCGACATTCACCCACATTCATAGCGCCACCTAGTGGCAAGAGGAAGTGACATTTAACGAAGCAGCCCCCGTCGCATGTTTGACCGACATGTACGAAATTTCTGTGGTACATCTACCATGTCCAGACGCACAGAAAAGTCTCTTGGAGCGATGCCCTAAACTCAACAGGAAGTCAGCCATTTCTAATTTTACCGCCATTTTTGGATGATTTACTCATTACGTACTTTAACTAACTCCTCCTAGGGCTTTAGTCGGATCGCCTTCAAATTTCTGCTGTGCCTTCTAAAGGCATTGACGATGAAAAGTTGTGCTATCTGCGCGTTTTCGTCGATGGGCGTGTCCGTGGCGTCGATGATTCGCCATCAAACAGGAAGTTGTAGTAACTTGGCTGTAAATGCCCAGATCTGCACGAAATTTAACACATTTGACAAGAGTCCCGCCCTGATCAAATCTACATGCCGACATTCACCCACAGTCATAGCGCCACCTGCTGGCAACAGGAAGTGGCCTTTAACGAAGCAGTGTGGCAAATGCACAGCCGCACTGGCTGAGCTGCAGAAAATGAAACGCGGCCGCCTCAGACCCCGACGTGCTACAGGTGCGAGGGCCCGCCCATCGCTGCTTGCAGCTTTAATTTTTTTTTTCTTTTTTCTGCAAAGTAAGTGCCATTTTCGGGGCTGCAACATGCTCAAAAACTCACCAAATTTGGCACGCATGTCAGGACTGGTGAAAAATTTCGTATTTTGTGGGTTTCGCGGATGGGCAGGGCAAAATGGCACGCTAGCGCCACCTAGAAAATTGGAAAAAATTAGCCCCTCGTCCACGTTCAACCTACATGCACGAAATTTGGTGGGGACGTGTATCATATCAAGACGCACAAAAAAGCCTCAAGAACCCATACCCTTAACTCGACAGGAGGTCCGCCATTTTGAATTTGGCGGCCGTTTTTGGACGATTTACAGACTCCGTACTTTAACGAACTCCTTCTAGGGATTTAAACGGATCGACTTCAAATTTCTGCTGTGCCTTCTAAAGGCATTGACGATGTAAAGTTGTGCTATCTGCGCGTTTTCATCGATGGGCGTGTCCGTGGCGTCGAAGATTCGCCATGAAACAGGAAGTTGTAGTAACTTGGCTGTAAATGCCCAGATCTGCACGAAATTTTACACATTTGACAAGAGTCCCGCCCTGAACAAATCTACATGTCCACATTCACCCACAGTCATAGCGCCACCTACTGGCAACAGGAAGTGACCTTTAACGAAGCAGCCCCCGTCGCATGTTTGACCGACATGTACGAAATTTCTGTGGTACATCTACCATGTCCAGACGCACAGAAAAGTCTCTTGGAGCGATTCCCTGAACTCAACAGGAAGTCGGCCATTTCTAATTTTACCGCCATTTTTGGATGATTTACTCATTACATACTTTAACGAACTCCTCCTAGGGATTTAGTCGGATCGACTTCAAATTTTGGCTGTGCCTTCTAAAGGGATTGACAATGTAAAGTTGTGCTATCTGCGCGTTTTCGTCAATGGGAGTGTCCGTGGCGTCGATGATTCGCCATGAAACAGGAAGTTGTAGTAAGTTGGCTGTAAATGCCCAGATCTGCACCAAATTTTACACATTTGACAAGAGTCCCGCCCTGAACAAATCTACACACTGACATTCACTCACAGTCATAGCGCCACCTGCTGGCAACAGGAAGTGACCTTTAACGAAGCAGCCCCCGCCGCATGTGTGACCGAAATGTACGAAATTTCTGTGGTACATCTACCATATCCAGACGCACAAAAAAGTCTCTTGGAGTGATGCCCTAAACTCAACAGGAAGTCGGCCATTTCTAATTTTACCAACATTTTTGGATGATTTACTCATTACGTACTAACTAACTCCTCCCAGGGATTTAGAAGGCACAGCAGAAATTTGAAGTCGATCCGACTAAATCCCTAGGAGGAGTTCGTTAAAGTACGGAGTCTGTAAATCGTCCAAAAATGGCCGCCAAATTCAAAATGGCGGACCTCCTGTCGAGTTTAGGGTATGGGTTCTTGAGGCTTTTTTGTGCGTCTTGATATGATACACGTCCCCACCAAATTTCGTGCATGTAGGTTGAACGTGGACGAGGGGCTAATTTTTTCCAATTTTCTAGGTGGCGCTAGCGTGCCATTTTGCCCCGCCCATCTGCGAAACCCACAAAATACGAAATTTTTCACCAGTCCTGACATGCGTGCAAAATGTTGAGTTTTTTGAGCAGTGTGGCAAATGCACAGCCGCACTGGCTGAGCTGCAGAAAATGAAACGCGGCCGCCTCAGACCCCGACGTGCTACAGGTGCGAGGGCCCGCCCATCGCTGCTTGCAGCTTTAATTTATTTATTTATTTTTTCTTTTTTCTGCAAAGTAAGTGCCATTTTCGGGGCCGCAACATGCTCAAAAACTCACCAAATTTTGCACGCATGTCAGGACTGGTGAAAAATTTCGTATTTTGTGGGTTTCGCAGATGGGCGGGGCAAAATGGCACGCTAGCGCCACCTAGAAAATTGGAAAAAATTAGCCCCTCGTCCACGTTCAACCTACATGCACGAAATTTGGTGGGGACGTGTATCATATCAAGACGCACAAAAAAGCCTCAAGAACCCATACCCTAAACTCGACAGGAGGTCCGCCATTTTGAATTTGGCGGCCATTTTTGGACGATTTACAGACTCCGTACTTTAACGAACTCCTCCTAGGGATTTAGTCGGATCGACTTAAAATTTCTGCTGTGCCTTCTAAAGGCATTGACGATGTAAAGTTGTGCTATCTGCGCGTTTTCGTCGATGGGCGTGTCCGTGGCGTCGAAGATTCGCCATGAAACAGGAAGTTGTAGTAACTTGGCTGTAAATGCCCAGATCTGCACGAAATTTTACACATTTGACAAGAGTCACGCCCTGAACAAATCTACATGCCGACATTCACCCACAGTCATAGCGCCACCTGCTGGCAACAGGAAGTGACCTTTAACGAAGCAGCCCCCGCCGCTTGTTTGACCGACATGTACGAAATTTCTGTGGTACATCTACCATGACCAGACGCACAAAAAAGCCTCAAGAACCCATACCCTAAACTCGACAGGAAGTCCGCCATTTTGAATTCGGCGACCGATTTGGGACGATTTACACACTCCGTACTTTAACGAACTCCTCCTAGGGATTTAGTCGGATCAACTTCAAATTTCTGCTGTACCTTCTAAAGGCATTGACGATGTAAAGTTGTGCTATCTGCGCGTTTTCGTCGATGGGCGTGTCCGTGGCGTCGATGATTCGCCATGAAACAGGAAGTTGTAGTAACTTGGCTGTAAATGCCCAGATCTGCACGAAATTTAACACATTTGACAAGAGTCCCGCCCTGATCAAATCTACATGCCGACATTCACCCACAGTCATAGCGCCACCTGCTGGCAACAGGAAGTGGCCTTTAACGAAGCAGTGTGGCAAATGCACAGCCGCACTGGCTGAGCTGCAGAAAATGAAACGCGGCCGCCTCAGACCCCGACGTGCTACAGGTGCGAGGGCCCGCCCATCGCTGCTTGCAGCTTTAATTTCTTTTTTCTTTTTTCTGCAAAGTAAGCGCCATTTTCGGGGCCGCAACATGCTCAAAAACTCACCAAATTTGGCACGCATGTCAGGACTGGTGAAAAATTTCGTATTTTGTGGGTTTCGCGGATGGGCGTGGCAAAATGGCACGCTAGCGCCACCTAGAAAATTGGAAAAAATTAGCCCCTCGTCCACGTGCAACCTACATGCACGAAATTTGGTGGGGACGTGTATCATATCAAGACGCACAAAAAAGCCTCAAGAACCCATACCATAAACTCGACAGGAAGTCCGCCATTTTGAATTTGGCGGCCATTTTTGGACGATTTACACACTCCGTACTTTAACGAACTCCTCCTAGGGATTTAGTCGGATCGACTTCAAATTTCTGCAGTGCCTTCTAAAGGCATTGACGATGTAAAGTTGTGCTATCTGCGCGTTTTCGTCGATGGGCGTGTCCGTGGCGTCGATGATTCGCCATGAAACAGGAAGTTGTAGTAACTTGGCTGTAAATGCCCAGATCTGCACCAAATTTTACACATTTGACAAGAGTCCCACCCTGAACAAATCTACATGCCGACATTCACCCACAGTCATAGCGCCACCTGCTGGCAACAGGAAGTGACCTTAAACGAAGCAGCCCATGCCGCTTGTTTGACCAACATGTACGAAACTTCTGTGGTACATCTACTATGACCAGATGCACAAAAAAGCCTCTTGGAGCGATGCCCTAAACTTGACAGGAAGTCCGCCATTTTGAATTTGGAGGCCATTTTGGGACGATTTACACACTCCGTACTTTAACGAACTCCTCCTAGGGATTTAGTCGGATCAACTTCAAATTTCTGCTGTACCTTCTAAAGGCATTGACAATGTAAAGTTGTGCTATCTGTGCATTTTCGTCGATGGGCGTGTCCGAGGCGTTGATGATTCGCCATGAAACAGGAAGTTGTAGGAACTTGGCTGTAAATGGCCAGATCTGCACGAAATTTGACAAGAGTCCCGCCCTGAACAAATCTACATGCCGACATTCACCCACAGTCATAGCGCCACCTGCTGGCAACAGGAAGTGACCTTTAATGAAGCGTAGCAAATTCACAGCCGCACCGGCTGAGCTCCAGAATTTGCAATGCGGCCGCCTCACAACCCGACGCGCTACAGGTGCGAGGGCCCGCCCATCGCTGCTTGCAGCTTTAATTAGGGCCCGAGCACTAACAGTGCGAGGACCCTATTGAAACTGTTAGGATTATTTTTAGGGCCCGAGCACTAACAGTGCGAGGACCCTATTGAAACTGTTAGGATTATTTTTAGGGCCCGAGCACTAACAGTGCGAGGACCCTATTGAAACTGTTGGGATTATTTTTTAGGGCCCGAGCACTAACAGTGCGAGGACCCTCTTGAAACTGTTAGGGTTATTTTTTTTTTTTCTTTTTTCTTTTTTCTTTTTAGGGCCCGAGCACTAACAGTGCGAGGACCCTATTGAAACTGTTAGGATTATTTTTTTATTTTTTTTATTTTTTTTTTTCTGCAAAGTAAGTGCCATTTTCGGGGCCGCAACATGCTCAAAAACTCACCAAATTTGGCACGCATGTCAGGACTGGTGAAAAATTTCGTATTTTGTGGGTTTCGCAGATGGGCGGGGCAAAATGGCACGCTAGCGCCACCTAGAAAATTGGAAAAAATTAGCCCCTCGTCCACGTTCAACCTACATGCACGAAATTTGGTGGGGACGTGTATCATATCAAGACGCACAAAAAAGCCTCAAGAACCCATACCCTAAACTCGACAGGAGGTCCGCCATTTTGAATTTGGCGGCCATTTTTGGACGATTTACAGACTCCGTACTTTAACGAACTCCTCCTAGGGATTTAGTCGGATCGACTTCAAATTTCTGCTGTGCCTTCTAAAGGCATTGACGATGTAAAGAAGTGCTATCTGCGCGTTTTCGTCGATGGGCGTGTCCGTGGCGTCGAAGATTCGCCATGAAACAGGAAGTTGTAGTAACTTGGCTGTAAATGCCCAGATCTGCACGAAATTTTACACATTTGACAAGAGTCACGCCCTGAACAAATCTACATGCCGACATTCACCCACAGTCATAGCGCCACCTGCTGGCAACAGGAAGTGACCTTTAACGAAGCAGCCCCCGCCGCTTGTTTGACCGACATGTACGAAATTTCTGTGGTACATCTACCATGACCAGACGCACAAAAAAGCCTCAAGAACCCATACCCTAAACTCGACAGGAAGTCGGCCATTTTGAATTCGGCGACCGATTTGGGACGATTTACACACTCCGTACTTTAACGAACTCCTCCTAGGGATTTAGTCGGATCAACTTCAAATTTCTGCTGTACCTTCTAAAGGCATTGACGATGTAAAGTTGTGCTATCTGCGCGTTTTCGTCGATGGGCGTGTCCGTGGCGTCGATGATTCGCCATGAAACAGGAAGTTGTAGTAACTTGGCTGTAAATGCCCAGATCTACACGAAATTTTACACATTTGACAAGAGTCCCGCCCTGAACAAATCTACATGCCGACATTCACCCACATTCATAGCGCCACCTAGTGGCAAGAGGAAGTGACATTTAACGAAGCAGCCCCCGTCGCATGTTTGACCGACATGTACGAAATTTCTGTGGTACATCTACCATGTCCAGACGCACAGAAAAGTCTCTTGGAGCGATGCCCTAAACTCAACAGGAAGTCAGCCATTTCTAATTTTACCGCCATTTTTGGATGATTTACTCATTACGTACTTTAACTAACTCCTCCTAGGGCTTTAGTCGGATCGCCTTCAAATTTCTGCTGTGCCTTCTAAAGGCATTGACGATGAAAAGTTGTGCTATCTGCGCGTTTTCGTCGATGGGCGTGTCCGTGGCGTCGATGATTCGCCATCAAACAGGAAGTTGTAGTAACTTGGCTGTAAATGCCCAGATCTGCACGAAATTTAACACATTTGACAAGAGTCCCGCCCTGATCAAATCTACATGCCGACATTCACCCACAGTCATAGCGCCACCTGCTGGCAACAGGAAGTGGCCTTTAACGAAGCAGTGTGGCAAATGCACAGCCGCACTGGCTGAGCTGCAGAAAATGAAACGCGGCCGCCTCAGACCCCGACGTGCTACAGGTGCGAGGGCCCGCCCATCGCTGCTTGCAGCTTTAATTTTTTTTTTCTTTTTTCTGCAAAGTAAGTGCCATTTTCGGGGCTGCAACATGCTCAAAAACTCACCAAATTTGGCACGCATGTCAGGACTGGTGAAAAATTTCGTATTTTGTGGGTTTCGCGGATGGGCGGGGCAAAATGGCACGCTAGCGCCACCTAGAAAATTGGAAAAAATTAGCCCCTCGTCCACGTTCAACCTACATGCACGAAATTTGGTGGGGACGTGTATCATATCAAGACGCACAAAAAAGCCTCAAGAACCCATACCCTTAACTCGACAGGAGGTCCGCCATTTTGAATTTGGCGGCCGTTTTTGGACGATTTACAGACTCCGTACTTTAACGAACTCCTTCTAGGGATTTAAACGGATCGACTTCAAATTTCTGCTGTGCCTTCTAAAGGCATTGACGATGTAAAGTTGTGCTATCTGCGCGTTTTCATCGATGGGCGTGTCCGTGGCGTCGAAGATTCGCCATGAAACAGGAAGTTGTAGTAACTTGGCTGTAAATGCCCAGATCTGCACGAAATTTTACACATTTGACAAGAGTCCCGCCCTGAACAAATCTACATGTCCACATTCACCCACAGTCATAGCGCCACCTACTGGCAACAGGAAGTGACCTTTAACGAAGCAGCCCCCGTCGCATGTTTGACCGACATGTACGAAATTTCTGTGGTACATCTACCATGTCCAGACGCACAGAAAAGTCTCTTGGAGCGATTCCCTGAACTCAACAGGAAGTCGGCCATTTCTAATTTTACCGCCATTTTTGGATGATTTACTCATTACATACTTTAACGAACTCCTCCTAGGGATTTAGTCGGATCGACTTCAAATTTTGGCTGTGCCTTCTAAAGGGATTGACAATGTAAAGTTGTGCTATCTGCGCGTTTTCGTCAATGGGAGTGTCCGTGGCGTCGATGATTCGCCATGAAACAGGAAGTTGTAGTAAGTTGGCTGTAAATGCCCAGATCTGCACCAAATTTTACACATTTGACAAGAGTCCCGCCCTGAACAAATCTACACACTGACATTCACTCACAGTCATAGCGCCACCTGCTGGCAACAGGAAGTGACCTTTAACGAAGCAGCCCCCGCCGCATGTGTGACCGAAATGTACGAAATTTCTGTGGTACATCTACCATATCCAGACGCACAAAAAAGTCTCTTGGAGTGATGCCCTAAACTCAACAGGAAGTCGGCCATTTCTAATTTTACCAACATTTTTGGATGATTTACTCATTACGTACTAACTAACTCCTCCCAGGGATTTAGTCAGATCGATTTCACATTTCTGCTGTGCCTTCTAAAGGCATTGACGATGTAAAGTTGTGCTATCTGCGCGTTTTCGTCGATGGGCGTGTCCGTGGCGTCGATGATTCGCCATGAAAGAGGAAGTTGTAGTAACTTGGTTGTAAATGCCCAGATCTGCACAAAATTTTACACATTTGACAAGAGTCCCGCCCTGAACAAATCTACATGCCGACATTCACCCACAGTCATAGCGCCACCTGCTGGCAATAGGAAGTGACCTTTAACGAAGCAGCGTAGCAAATTCACAGCCGCACCGGCTGAGCTGCAAAATATTCAACGCGGCCGCCTCACACCCCAACGCGCTACAGGTGCGAGGGCCCGCCCATCGCTACTTGCAGCTTTAATTAGGGCCCGAGCACTAACAGTGCGAGGACCCTATTGAAACTGTTAGGATTATTTTTATTTATTAGGGCCCGAGCACTAACAGTGCGAGGACCCTATTGAAACTGTTAGGATTATTTTTTATTTTTTTTTTTTTATTTTTTTCTGCAAAGTAAGTGCCATTTTCAGGGCCGCAACATGCTCAAAAACTCACCAAATTTTGCACGCATGTCAGGACTGGTGAAAAATTTCGTATTTTGTGGGTTTCGCAGATGGGCGGGGCAAAATGGCACGCTAGCGCCACCTAGAAAATTGGAAAAAATTAGCCCCTCGTCCACGTTCAACCTACATGCACGAAATTTGGTGGGGACGTGTATCATATCAAGACGCACAAAAAAGCCTCAAGAACCCATACCCTAAACTCGACAGGAGGTCCGCCATTTTGAATTTGGCGGCCATTTTTGGACGATTTACAGACTCCGTACTTTAACGAACTCCTCCTAGGGATTTAGTCGGATCGACTTCAAATTTCTGCTGTGCCTTCTAAAGGCATTGACGATGTAAAGTTGTGCTATCTGCGCGTTTTCGTCGATGGGCGTGTCCGTGGCGTCGAAGATTCGCCATGAAACAGGAAGTTGTAGTAACTTGGCTGTAAATGCCCAGATCTGCACTAAATTTTACACATTTGACAAGAGTCACGCCCTGAACAAATCTACATGCCGACATTCACCCACAGTCATAGCGCCACCTGCTGGCAACAGGAAGTGACCTTTAACGAAGCAGCCCCCGCCGCTTGTTTGACCGACATGTACGAAATTTCTGTGGTACATCTACCATGACCAGACGCACAAAAAAGCCTCAAGAACCCATACCCTAAACTCGACAGGAAGTCCGCCATTTTGAATTCGGCGACCGATTTGGGACGATTTACACACTCCGTACTTTAACGAACTCCTCCTAGGGATTTAGTCGGATCAACTTCAAATTTCTGCTGTACCTTCTAAAGGCATTGACGATGTAAAGTTGTGCTATCTGCGCGTTTTCGTCGATGGGCGTGTCCGTGGCGTCGATGATTCGCCATGAAACAGGAAGTTGTAGTAACTTGGCTGTAAATGCCCAGATCTACACGAAATTTTACACATTTGACAAGAGTCCCGCCCTGAACAAATCTACATGCCGACATTCACCCACATTCATAGCGCCACCTAGTGGCAAGAGGAAGTGACATTTAACGAAGCAGCCCCCGTCGCATGTTTGACCGACATGTACGAAATTTCTGTGGTACATCTACCATGTCCAGACGCACAGAAAAGTCTCTTGGAGCGATGCCCTAAACTCAACAGGAAGTCAGCCATTTCTAATTTTACCGCCATTTTTGGATGATTTACTCATTACGTACTTTAACTAACTCCTCCTAGGGCTTTTGTCGGATCGCCTTCAAATTTCTGCTGTGCCTTCTAAAGGCATTGACGATGAAAAGTTGTGCTATCTGCGCGTTTTCGTCGATGGGCGTGTCCGTGGCGTCGATGATTCGCCATGAAACAGGAAGTTGTAGTAACTTGGCTGTAAATGCCCAGATATGCACGAAATTTAACACATTTGACAAGAGTCCCGCCCTGATCAAATCTACATGCCGACATTCACCCACAGTCATAGCGCCACCTGCTGGCAAAAGGAAGTGGCCTTTAACGAAGCAGTGTGGCAAATGCACAGCCGCACTGGCTGAGCTGCAGAAAATGAAACGCGGCCGCCTCAGACCCCGACGTGCTACAGGTGCGAGGGCCCGCCCATCGCTGCTTGCAGCTTTAATTTATTTATTTATTTTTTCTTTTTTCTGCAAAGTAAGTGCCATTTTCGGGGCCGCAACATGCTCAAAAACTCACCAAATTTTGCACGCATGTCAGGACTGGTGAAAAATTTCGTATTTTGTGGGTTTCGCAGATGGGCGGGGCAAAATGGCACGCTAGCGCCACCTAGAAAATTGGAAAAAATTAGCCCCTCGTCCACGTTCAACCTACATGCACGAAATTTGGTGGGGACGTGTATCATATCAAGACGCACAAAAAAGCCTCAAGAACCCATACCCTAAACTCGACAGGAGGTCCGCCATTTTGAATTTGGCGGCCATTTTTGGACGATTTACAGACTCCGTACTTTAACGAACTCCTCCTAGGGATTTAGTCGGATCGACTTAAAATTTCTGCTGTGCCTTCTAAAGGCATTGACGATGTAAAGTTGTGCTATCTGCGCGTTTTCGTCGATGGGCGTGTCCGTGGCGTCGAAGATTCGCCATGAAACAGGAAGTTGTAGTAACTTGGCTGTAAATGCCCAGATCTGCACGAAATTTTACACATTTGACAAGAGTCACGCCCTGAAAAAATCTACATGCCGACATTCACCCACAGTCATAGCGCCACCTGCTGGCAACAGGAAGTGACCTTTAACGAAGCAGCCACCTGCCACTTGTTTGACCGACATGTACGAAATTTCTGTGGTACATCTACCATGACCAGACGCACAAAAAAGCCTCTAGAACCCATACCCTAAACTCGACAGGAAGTCCGCCATTTTGAATTTGGCGACCGATTTGGGACGATTTACACACTCCGTACTTTAACGAACTCCTCCTAGGGACTTAGTCGGATCAACTTCAAATTTCTGCTGTACCTTCTAAAGGCATTGACGATGTAAAGTTGTGCTATCTGCGCGTTTTCGTCGATGGGCGTGTCCGTGGCGTCGATGATTTGCCATGAAACAGGAAGTTGTAGTAACTTGGCTGTAAATGCCCAGATCTACACGAAATTTTACACATTTGACAAGAGTCCCGCCCTGAACAAATCTACATGCCGACATTCACCCACATTCATAGCGCCACCTAGTGGCAAGAGGAAGTGACATTTAACGAAGCAGCCCCCGTCGCATGTTTGACCGACATGTACGAAATTTCTGTGGTACATCTACCATGTCCAGACGCACAGAAAAGTCTCTTGGAGCGATGCCCTAAACTCAACAGGAAGTCAGCCATTTCTAATTTTACCGCCATTTTTGGATGATTTAATCATTACGTACTTTAACTAACTCCTCCTAGGGCTTTTGTCGGATCGCCTTCAAATTTCTGCTGTGCCTTCTAAAGGCATTGACGATGAAAAGTTGTGCTATCTGCGCGTTTTCGTCGATGGGCGTGTCCGTGGCGTCAATGATTCGCCATGAAACAGGAAGTTGTAGTAACTTGGCTGTAAATGCCCAGATCTGCACGAAATTTAACACATTTGACAAGAGTCCCGCCCTGATTCAAATCTACATGCCGACATTCACCCACAGTCATAGCGCCACCTAGTGGCAACAGGAAGTGTCCTTTAACAAAGCAGCGAAAAATTTCACAGCCGCACCGGCTGAGCCGCAGAATATGCAACGCGGCCGCCTCACACCCCAACGCGCTACAGGTGCGAGGGCCCGCCCATCGCTGCTTGCAGCTTTAATTCTTTCCTTGCTTTCTTTCCGAGGAAGCGAGGATGCACAAATAAGAAATGAGAAGCACCCAATGTGTGTTCCCAGTGTCGGGCTGGTAGTCCTGTAGCACTAAAACACACCCTTAACATGAACAACCACACAACCTCACCATTTCGCCAGTTGATTGAAAACTAGCCAGATCGGGCCAGTTGTTCAAAACATTTAATCTGGATCAAAATGATCCGGATTTGGAAATACCATTTTTTCCTATCCAGGATCAGCTAATCTGTCTTACTTTTATGCCGGTTTTTCAAAGCAACATTGGACTGGATCACTCTGATCCAGATACACAGTTTTCAGGATTACCAAATCCGGATTACCAGTGCTCTAAATGGGACAACATTTCACAATGTGGGCTAAGAACATCCACTTCTAATCATAATTTATTTTATGACCCACATCTGAACCACAACAAAATAAACAACAAACATACATTAACAAATACATTGTGGACATTTTGAAAAACTTCTTGAAAAATGATGGACCGAAAAATGTATATAACATTTTTGTTTGTTATTGAAATCTGTTTGGGGGATTATTTAATGGGGACAAGATAATTTTTATTTTATTTTTACTTTACTATACTGAATAGCTTAATTGTTAGCCTATGTCTAACTGTTTTGAACAACACAAACTGAAGGTTTGATCCAGATTAAAACTAGGATTGGATTCTCTGATCTAATCTGATTTCAGATTCCATCTTTCCCCTTTGAACAACCCATTTTCAAGATTTGATCCAATCCGATAACCAAAATCCGATCAGCTTACATTTAAACAACTGGCCCAAAATGATCACGATAGAAGCAATGGCATTTACTTAAAAAATTACAAATATTAGTTCACTTCAGAATTAAAATTTCTGGATAATTTACTGACCCCCACGTCATCCAAAATGTTTATGTCTTTCTTCAGTCTAAAAGAAATCTTCAGAGTCTTAATGTCTTCTTTTATCTTCAGTTGATTTAATCTGTTTCTGGAAGTCAGTTCTTGTGTTTCTGCTCGTCTCTTTTTCTGTTTTCTTCTTTCCGTCAGTGATTCTGCTTGTTAATAGGCTTGTCATTTAATAGATGCGCAGTCATTTTTATGTTGTGTTGTAAATGTAAAGTGCAATAAATACACTAAACTTCTGTGATAATTCACAAACTAATGACTTAGGATCCATTCTGATGAATGTCTAAAACTTTGTGATACTTTTTCTCCTTTTATTTTCTATTATCTAAACTTATACCATGGTCTGGGTGAATACTCGATTCTGATTGGCTGCAGGGTGTCCGTTAAAAAGTGATAGAGGACACCTAGTAAAGTAGTTCTGGTGAAACTGCCTGTTTACCATTCGAAATGAATAAATAAATGCGCTGCCCACAACAGCTGTGAGTAACCATAGCAACAGGCAGTCAAAGAATCCGTTAACAATTTGCTCTATCAAAACAAACATCTAACGTTATTCTGCTAAGAACCAATCACATGCCATAGACATAATATCTTGTGTTCGTATTGGCCATGTCACATGTGAGTAATACGATATAGCTCTGGAGAGTTCAGAGTTGCATCCAGCAGATAAGAGTGAGCACTTTGCCTGTGTGATTTTGAGTTAATAAATCCTCATGATAAAACGAATTCAGCGTGCAACTCCTTCCATCGTAATATGAACAAAAGCTTTACAAGTTAGATATTACATAGCCTACTAATACAACAATGAGCGACTTCGTTTTTTCGTCAGTCTCTCACGGACTGACGGAGCCCAGTAAGCCCGCAGACTGCTCTCGCATCGATGTCACCGACATTATTTGACGGATCTCCAGTCCAGCATCGGAGAGTCGATCTACAGCAGTGGTTAGTGTAGACTAGTGTAACACATAGTGTTTTATGTGTAATAAAAAATAACTATGCCTAACGTTACCTTTGTGTTTCATGAAAAAAAGCATTTTTGAACCTGAAGGGTTATACAAGCTGAGCGGACTATATCTCAAGTTACTAAATAAATCGTCAGGCAAGTTATTATTTAAAAAAACGTCTCGGTTACAGATGTAACCCTCGTTCCCTGAGTAGATTGGGGATTTCGCATAGAAAGCCAATCCTCTTCGAGTATTTAATCACGAGCCAATGGCATGCAATGCCTTGGGGCTGCGGAAATTTGCATAGCGCACTCCGCCCTACTCCGTGAGTATAAAAGGAGGAAGTGAACGCAACCGCAGTATGTCTTCGCTGAGGAGCCGAGACTGAACTCAGGCGTCTACCCAGCGGTACAGCAGAAGTGGCAGGGAGACGTAACGTCTCCGTTCCCTACTCAGGGAACGAGGGTTACATCCGTAACCGAGACGTTCCCTTTCGTAGTCACTTCGAGTTACGTCAGAAGTGACGGAGATTGGGGATCAATGCCATCACGCCATCTTACAGCTGTCTTCCAGTGCCCTGCGAAAGTCTAGACCCCTGACAGGTAACTGACTTAACCAGGAGTCCTACTTTGACACAAGAATACCAAGGTACACTGGGAAACATATCCCGAGAGGGAGATGTAACCAGATGCCTACCGTAGGGAGGACTTACAAAACACATATGGCCGCAGGGGCGTATATGGGAATCACTGGAGCACCAACCGCAGGTGGTACTTAGGCTCCAGGGGTGGCAGATGGCTTCCCAAGGGAAGACACATGCTCAGAGAGGCTTACAGTGGACAATACACATGGGACAGTTACCATAGGGAAACGTGCACATGGAGGCACCTAGCCGGCAACCAGAGCGAAGCAGTGGTGCCCACGTCTTGGGTGCTGGAGGACTCAAGGCTTCAAAGGAAGACTACTGAGGAATGTCGCACTTATCCAGTCGAGAGTGGAATGGCGAGCAAGCGAAGACACCTAAGCGGGTCCGGTACTGGCGGAAGCGAGTACGTGAGAGGACACCGGTTCGACTCGTAGATTATAGAATCTGGCGAAGGTGTTTGGTGTCGCCCAGCCTGCAGCTCTACAGATGTCTGTTAGCGAGGCGCCATGCGCTAGAGCCCAAGAGGAGGCCACACTCCGAGTGGAATGGGCCGTCACACCAAGGGGGCACGGACGGCCTTGCTGCTGGTAAGACAAAACAATAGCGTCCACTATCCAGTGAGACAGCCGTTGTTTTGAGAGAGCCCTTCCCTTCTGGCTCCCTCCATGACAGACAAAGAGCTGGTCTGAGGTCCTGAAACACAGCGTTCTGTCGACGTAAGTGCGGAGAGCACGTACCGGACAGAGCAGTGCCAAGGCTGGGTCTGCCTCCTCCAGGGGCAGCGCTTGCAGGTTCACCACCTGGTCCCGGAAGGGAGTGGTGGGAACCTTGGGCACATATCCCGGCCGGGGTCTCAAGACAACATGAGAGTAAGCCGGCCCGAACTCCAGGCACGCTTCGTCAACGGAGAATGCCTGCAGGTCCCCCACCCTCTTGATGGAGGCCAATGCAACCAGGAGTGCTGTCTTCATGGACAGAAACTTTAACTCTACCGATTGCAAAGGCTCAAAGGGAGGCCTCTGCAGAGCACTTAAGACTACTGCGAGGTCCCAAGAGGGTACGAGGGGAGGACGAGGCGGATGTAGCCTCCTCACTCCCCTCAGGAACCTGATGACCAGATCGTGCTTCCCAATGGACTTACCTTCAACTGCATCATGGGACGCGGCAATGGCCGCGACATAAACCTTGAGGGTGGAGGGCGACAGCCTACGCTCCAACCCTTCCTGCAGAAAGGAAAGCACGACACTGATCGAGCATCTCCGGGGGTCTTCTCCGCGAGAAGAGCACCAGTTGACGAAGAGGTTCCACTTCAACGCATAAAGGTGTCTCGTGGACGACGCTCTAGCGGAAGTGATGGTTGCTCAGATGCGAACTCAGACCTGCCTCGTCCCGTCCAGGAGCCACACGTGTAGTCTCCACAGTTCGGGACGAGGGTGCCACAGAGTGCCCCGTCTCTGAGTGAGTAGATCGCGTCTCAGAGGAATGGGCCAAGGAGGTGCTGTCGCGAGGAGCATGAGTTCGGAGAACCACGTCTTGGTGGGCCAATAAGGGGCTACCAGCAAGACCTGCTCCTCGTCCTCCTTGATCTTGCACAACACCCGTGCAAGGAGCTCGTTCGTGAGCTGCGCGGACATGGCGACCGAGTCTATCTCCATGCCGAGAAAAGAGATCCTCTGCACGGGGCAAAGTTTGCTCTTCTCCCGGTTGACCCGAAGGCCCAGACGGGTTAGGTGCCGGAGCACCAGGTCTCTGCGTTCGCAAACCTGTTCTCGAGAGTGTGCCAGTATCAGCCAATCATCGAGATAGTTCAGGATGCGAACCCCTTGTTCGCGAAGGGGAACAAGGGCTGCCTCGACAATCTTCGTGAAGACGCGAGGAGACAGAGCTAACCCGAATGGGAGAACCGTGTACTGATATGCCTGGCCTTCGAAAGCGAACCGCAGAAAGGGTCTGTGTCGAGGCAATATGGAGACATGAAAGTACGCGTCCTTCAGGTCGATCGCTGCAAACCAATCCTGAGGCCGAATGCATTCGAAAATGCGTTTGGCTGTGAGCATTTTGAACGGTAGCCGATGAAGAGCACGGTTCAAAATGCGCAGATCCAGGATCGGTCGTAACCCACCGGTCTTTTTGGGGACGATGAAGTAGGGGCTGTAAAACCCGGATTTCACCTCGGCTGGAGGGACAGTCTCGATTGCACCCTTCGCCAGCAGGGTCGCAATCTTCGCTCTCATGACCGGGGCATTGCCACCGACCGTAGTGGAGCGAACTCCCCTGAAACGGGGAGGAGACCGTGCGAACTGAATCGCATAGCCGAATCTGATCGTTCTGATGACCCACGGGACAGCCCGGGGAGCTCTAGCCAAGCTCCCAGGAAGTGAAGCAGCGGGGTCATGCGAACCACAGACGTCCCCCCGGAGGGGCAGCGGGGCGGGGAGACTGGCATGCGTCCGGGTGTTACCCTGTGCGGATGCACAGTCGAGCCCCGCTCCCCGACAGAAGAGACCAGGGGAGGACCAGCGTCCCACTGGGGTCTGTTCTGTTGGGGTTCTGGCGAGAGAGGGGGAGGGGAGGTGCGTAGTCGAGGAACGACACACACTCCCTTCCGCACCCTCAGGGACAGAGAGGAATGAGAGGGTCGATGCGCTGGGGCGACGAGCGTACTCATTCCAGTCTGTGTGCTCAGTGATGATGTTAAGTCTTTCTTTAACAAACTTAGGGTGCTGCCCACCCGTGGGTGAGCAGCGGGGAGCTGTTTTGAACAAAAGATTCTCCCCCGGCCCTCCACCGGGGGAAGGAGGGGGCCTGCTACCTCCTCCTGAGAAACACTCAACTTCATCACTGAGCAGCCCGTCTCAGGGACGCCGCTTCGCCTGGCGTTTAGCGGGGCGTGCGGCCTGAGGGGGCTGTGACGCATGCCTATGGCCTCCTCCATGCCGCGTCCCGGGTGAAGGCTGCTGCTGGGGACGCGTGGGAGGGAGGGGAGCCGCAGGGGGGCGTCCTCGGTGGCGAGCAGAGGGAGGTGCCTGAGCCGACGGCTGGGTGGAGGCAGCAGCTGACCGTCGGGGCAAAATATGTTTGATGGCCTCCGTCTGCTTCTGGGCGGTTGAGTACTGCTGGGCGAAGTCTTCGACCGCACCGCCGAACAGGCCAACCTGGGAGAGGGGGGCGTCGAGCAGCCGTGACCGCTCGGCGTCCTTTGTGTCTGCCAGGTTGAGCCAAAGGTGGCGCTCCTGGACCACGCTAGTGGCCATCACCTGCCCAACGGAGAGAGCCGCTACTTTCGTCGCTCGGAGAGCGAGGTCAGTAGCCGCTCGCAGCTCGTTAAAAGCCGCTGGGTCAGTCCCGTCCTCGTGCATGTCCCTGAGCAGTTTGGCTTGAAATACTTGCAAAGTGCTCATGGCATGCAAAGCGGCGGCCGCCTGTCCCGCCGCTCTATAGGAACGCGCCGCCATAGACGACAGGAACCTACAGGCTTTGGATGGATGCTTGGGAGGCCCCCGCGAGGAGGCGCTCTGCGGACACAGCTGCATCGCGACAGAGCGCTCCACCGGAGGGATCCCAGCATACCCACGGGCGGCCGCGCCGTCAAGGGGAGGAAAGGCGGGGGAGGCTGGAGCGCGCTCTCGGGAAGTCAAAGGAGACCTCCAAGTGAGCGTCAGCTCCACATGCAGCTCGGGAAAAAATGGAATTGGGTTCGGCTGTGGCCTTGCGGCGGCAGCTTTCCCCAAAAACCAATTATCCATCCGTGAGATATCGGGGCAGGGCGGAGGGTTCCACTCCAACCCGATGCTCAGCCGGTTTATCAGCCTGAATGATGGGAGGGACTATGTCTGTTCTATAGAAGCTTATGTGTACCATTATTCAATTTGAAATGTAATATGCAAAATGACAATGCAATATGTAAAATGGCATTGCATTTTGTATTTAAATTTACATTTTACATTACCATTCTAGCAACGTTTGGTGCAAAATGAAAATGAAATGACATAATTTACATTTGCCATTTCATACACTAGTTTTAATATGCACAATTGAAATGCTTTATAAGTGGCAAAATTAAAATGAAAATGCATTACAGAAATGATTAGATATGTGTGACATTCAAGCAAAAACTGTGGCAAAATGATCATTCAAATGCTATTTTTATTAATTGCATTTACACTCACAGTCAAGACACTCGCGATTGCATTTTCATGAAGTGCCCCGCAATGGATGTAGCAAAATTCAATGTGCACATTGAAAATGCAATCCGAGCCGACCACGCCCCCTCCTGGCCTGTCAATCACTGCATCAAGGCGGGCCTCGGCAACAACAGGTAAACATAGCATATGGCTATGTTACGTGTTTTGAACTGTTGAAAAAATTGCCGCGGCAGAGCTAATACGAGCATTAAATCATTTAGCAGATAAAGTGGAGCGTGAACAGAGAAAAGGTAGTATTTCCGAAGATTATTACGCATATATATTCAAATATAATTAAGTTGTTTACTTCAGTCCACACTGCTTCATTCGGCGATGTAACGTCCATTGACTAACTCCATAACTTAGAAGGTATCTTTAGATATCTTTAACTTTTAACCCATACATCTCTATGGCCTCGCCAGGGATCTCCACAGGTGGCCTCCCCGCTCCCCTAGGCCTATCCGAATATTACAACTGTTCTTCCAGCACCTTTAAGAGGTCAGCAGACAAACGGGTGTCGGCACCTGATAAGGCAGAAAATTCTCCCAGACGTTCCAACAACGTACTGTTCTATCACCTACATACACATAATAATCTTCGGAAATACTACCTTTTCTCTTTTCACGCTCCACTTTATCTGCTAAATGATTTAATGCTCGTATTAGCTCTGCCGCAGCAATTTTTTTCAACAGCTCAAAACACGTAATGGGCTCTATGCACGGCGTTATTTCCGGTGAAGGATTAAGGATGCTCGATAACTTCCGCCGATCATAGAGTCCAATGCAATACCGAGAATTTATATTGAATTTTATACTCCATGGTTACTAATGAAACGTTAGTCACAAAAACAGATAAAACAGACACCTCTCGTTGTGTTTATGCTTCTTTTAAAAATTAAATAAACATAACTATATATAAAATTACATCTAAACGTATGTTTCGTTTCAAAGACGGGAGGACAGTAAATATTGAAGACTCTGCCATAATCCCGTTTTCTCCGGTTTTCCTCCGCTTTAATCTACACAACCGGACATCCTTACGTCAAATGCGGAACTTATGCGTGCATATAGCCCATATAGCCATATGCTATGTTTACCTGTTGTTGCCGAGGCCCGCCTTGATGCAGTGATTGACAGGCCAGGAGGGGGCGTGGTCGGCTCGGATTGCATTTTCAATGTGCACATTGAATTTTGCTGCATCCATTGCGGGGCATTTCGTGAAAATGCAATCGCGAGTGTCTTGACTGTGAGTCAATTAATAAAAATAGCATTTGAATGATCATTTTGCCACAGTTTTTGCTTGAATATGTTACACATATCTAATCATTTCTGTAATGCATTTTCATTTTAATTTTGCCACTTATAAAGCGTTTCAATATGCATATTAAAACTAGTGTATGAAATGGCAAATGTAAATTATGTTATTTCATTTTCATTTTGCACCAAACGTTGCTAGAATGGTAATGTAAATTTAAATACAAAATGCAATGCCATTTTACATATTGCATTGTCATTTTGCATATTACATTTCAAATTGAATAATGCTACACATAAGCTTCCATACTGTTCAGGTGTTACAAGAGAAAGAGGAAATAAACCAGGAAGAATCTCCTTACGATCGAACAAATTCTAATATCGACACAATTATTTTAGACACAGTGAATGTTGAGTTGAAGGTAAGTCAAGGAAGAATCGGACACACATTTATTTTCCTGAAGTCTGGAACGAGTGTGGCTCGATGACCACCTTTGTGTTAAACCGGTTTAATGCATTTAATACGTAAACCTGTAAATACATGAAAAATTATAGATATATTTGCATTTTTGAAAATGAAAGCCTGATTCAACAAACCTCAACATGTGTTTTTATGTATTTATTTGTACTACATGTAGACACACATTGTGAATTTGTATCTTGTTTTGTCTTGACCCGTTTAACCGGTTTTCTTTGAACAGAAAGTGAAAGTGTGTATCTTGCTTTTGGACAGAAGGTTAAGTGTTAGTTTGTCATTCTACGGCATGAAGCATGTTTGCTGACATGAAATGTTTTCTCTTTTTTCATATTTTCTTTTTTAGGATCTGTCTCAGAGATGTTAATTTGTTTGACTCTCCTCCTTGTTAGTGGGATTACAGATTCAAGATCAGGTAATTTATTAATTATTGTGAATAATAATTTATATTAATTGAACAGTACTGTTCGTCTGGGACAACATTAGGGTAAAAACCTTTAGAATGTGTGGTTCAGATTGGCTCTCTTTCTCTTGTAACAGAGCAGTTTGTAGTAGTGGGACCTGCAGATCCTGTATTTGCTGTCGCTGGTGAAGATGTGATTCTGCCCTGTTCAGTCAATCCCAACATCAGTGTTGTGGACATGAGAGTTGAGTGGTTTAGACTTGATCTGAAAGACTCAGTGCATCTCTATGATGATCATGAAGACAGAAACACAAGTCAGATTCAGTCCTACAGAGGGAGAACAAAACTGATCCATCAAGAACTACAGAGAGGAAACGCATCACTCAAACTCTCAACAGTCCGAGTCTCTGATGAAGGAAGTTATAAGTGTTTTATTCAGTCTAAATCCCGATATGATGACGTCACTGTTGATGTCAGAGTTGAAGGTGAGGAAACAAATCAAAACTAGCATACTCTTTTCACAGAACAAACTAATTTTAAAAAAGTCAGAATAACAGCATAATGTTCTTGTTGATCTGCAGCTGTAGGACGTCCTCCAGTGATCACTGTAGATGGGTTTGATCGTTCAGGAGGGCTTCATCTACAGTGTGAATCTGAAGGTTGGTATCCTGAACCTGATCTTGAGTGGCTGGACAGTGAAGGAGTCGGTTTGAGTTCAGAAACTACAGAGACACACAGAAACGCAGACCGATTCAATGTCAAACACACCATCACTGTATATCACAGTAACGACAAGATTCACTGCAGAGTCAAACTGAGACATCACATGCTGGAGTCACTGATCAACACCACAAGTAAGTACTGACACTTTTGTTACTGTACTTGTACAATATATTTTTGATGCAGTAAATATAATTAATGATTATCAGCTTAAAATGTAAAGTTAAAAGCAATAGGAACATTAGGTTTTGTGGCGAACAGGACGGCCGAGGGACGTGAGAGAACTGCGTGAGGCTGGTGTTGCGATTGCTAATGAGCAACACCTGTGATGCACACCGGTCTCGCATCTCTCACGGAGGAGCAGAAGCATAAAGGAGGAGCGACGACGTGGATGGTGGAGAGAGGAACAGACCTGATTTTACGTTGTGTTTTGTTTTATTTTAGGTAGCCAGCAGTCATCCATGAGGGGCTGCTGGCGGTTCTTTTTAGTTTGTTTGTTTTATTTTAAATCAATTGTTAATTGTTCGCCAGGTTCCCGCCTCCTTCTTCCCTGAACATTGCTACAAGTTTATAATAGAGTTTTGTATCAACATTATTGAAACAAATGTGTATGTGTAATTCAGAACTGAACATTATTTAAAAACCTGTAAAAATATGTTTGAATTATACAATCTGCTTATTTACTGATTTGTTTTGCAGATAATATGTTTATTTCTTGGAGGACATCAGTCATCCTGATGTCAGTTTTTGTTGTGCTCGTTGTGATTGCTGGAATACTGATTGCTGTGTTCGCGCATAAAAACAGAGGTAAAGTTCTTGTTTTCTTGCTATGTTTTATGTAAATAAATAAGGCCGACAGGGCCTTATTTATTTACTTTTTTTTACTAATTTCTAATCTGAATAATTTAAACACAGACATCAACAATCAGCACATGAATCTCAACAATGGTGGCAGTCAAAAGTTTCACGTCACAATGCATCCTGGGTGCCAGCATAGTGCAAAACTCCCAGCATGCATTGCAGCATTAATAGAATAAACGGCTGAATGGTCTTACCGTTTTCTGTTTTGTTGTATTTCTATCCTGCTGTAACCTCTAGATCCTTCTAAAACATTTCCATAATCCACTGCAATTAAATATTGTTCTTACCTTTAGATTAAAGAAGTAAGATGTCGATCCTAACTATCAGCTGTCATTAGAGAACAGCTGATTACCTTATAAGGCCAAAAACTTGGAACATATAGTCCCTTATTAATATAAGCTTGCAGAAGCATATATTAAAATTTTCTATTTCTTTTTCACACTCATTTTATGCAGCACATACACAAAAGCTTTGTATAATGAGTTCTTCTATCGCAGCCCCTTTGCCCTTGTCACGGACACGCATACAAAAAGGTAGATCCAAATGCAGATTTATTATATGGTAATCCGTAGTCAGTCAGCCAGGCACGGGTCAAAATCCATACAAAACTGTCCACTAAACAAGAAACAAAACAAAGTGGAACAGGGATGTGCAACACAACAGAAAACAAGGAATCCACAATAAACACAGAAACAGACAGGGTATTTATACACCGAGAACTAACAGGATGATGTGAAACAGCTGTGGCAATGATCAGATGATCATCACACCAGACACTGTGACATAACATGCGAAGCATGAAGGGTCTTCACTGTCAAAGTGAAGACCCTTCAGGCGGCAGTGCGGTGAAGACCCTTCGGGCGGCCAGGGCGGTAAAGACCCTTCGGGCGGCCAGTGCTGTGAAGACCCTTCGGACGGCCAGGGCGGTGAAGACCCTTCGGGCGGCCAGTGCAGTGAAGACCCTTCAGGCAGCCAGGGCAGTAAAGACCCTTCGGGCGGCCAGTGCGGTGAAGACCCTTCGGGCGGCAGTGCGGTGAAGACCCTTTGGGCGGCCAGGGCGGTGAAGACCCTTCGGGCGGCAGTGCGGTGAAGACCCTTCAGGCGGCCAGTGCTGTGAAGACCCTTCGGGCGGCCAGGGCGGTAAAGACCCTTCGGGCGGCCAGTGCTGTGAAGACCCTTCAGGCGCCAGTGCGGTGAAGACCCTTCGGGTGGCCAGGGCGGTGAAGACCCTTTAGGCAGCCAGTGCTGTGAAGACCCTTCGGGCGGCCAGGGCGGTAAAGACCCATCGGGCGGCCAGTGCGGTGAAGACCCTTCGGGCGGCAGTGCGGTGAAGACCCTTTGGGCGGCCAGGGCGGTGAAGACCCTTCGGGCGGCAGCGCGGTGAAGACCCTTCAGGCGGCCAGTGCTGTGAAGACCCTTCGGGCGGCCAGGGCGGTAAAGACCCTTCGGGCGGCCAGTGCTGTAAAGACCCTTCGGGCGGCCAGTGCTGTGAAGACCCTTCGGGCGGCCAGGGCGGTAAAGACCCTTCGGGCGGCCAGTGCTGTGAAGACCCTTCAGGCGCCAGTGCGGTGAAGACCTTTCGGGCGGCCAGTGCGGTGAAGACCCTTCGGGCGGCCAGTGCTGTGAAGACCCTTCAGGCGCCAGGGCGGTGAAGACCTTTCGGGCGGCCAGTGCGGTGAAGACCTTTCGGGCGGCCAGTGCGGTGAAGACCCTTCGGGCGGCCAGTGCTGTGAAGACCCTTCAGGCGCCAGTGCGGTGAAGACCCTTCGGGTGGCCAGGGCGGTGAAGACCCTTTAGGCAGCCAGTGCTGTGAAGACCCTTCGGGCGGCCAGGGCGGTAAAGACCCATCGGGTGGCCAGTGCGGTGAAGACCCTTCGGGCGGCCAGTGCTGTGAAGACCCTTCAGGCGCCAGTGCGGTGAAGACCCTTCGGGCGGCCAGGGCGGTGAAGACCTTTCGGGCGGCCAGTGCTGTGAAGACCCTTCGGACGGCCAGGGCGGTAAAGACCCTTCGGACGGCCAGTGCGGTGAAGACCCTTCGGGTGGCCAGTGCGGTGAAGACCCTTCGGGCGGCAGTGCGGCGAAGACCCTTCGGGCGGCCAGGGCGGTGAAGACCCTTCGGGCGGCAGTGCGGTGTAGGCCCTTCGGGCGGCCAGTGCTGTGAAGACCCTTCGGGCGGCCAGGGCAGTAAAGACCCTTCGGGCGGCCAGTGCAGTGAAGACCCTTCGGGCGGCCAGTGAGGGTGGACAGGGGACGCAGGTGGACACGTGGCCAGGCCGGAGGCTTAAGAATAGACACCGGCTCAGAAACAGTAACAGACACAGGCTCCGACTCAGGAACAGACATCGGCTCTGGCTCAGGAACCAGGGACACGAAAGCTCTGAAGGGTCTTTCCAGGATCTGGGCTAGACGTTCCAAATACTCGGTCGGTGCCCTCGCTGCCACGAGTATGGGCATCTCCTGATCTGTCTTCAACTGGGCAGATGTGACATGAACTGTCTCTGGCTTAGCAGACGTGATGTGAGCAGTCTCTTGATCTGCAGACGTGACATGAACGGTCTCTGGATCACAAGTCATTAACAGGCACAGGTACCTGGCTGAAGAGAGACTAGACTGTGGAAAAACGTTGGAGTTCATGGCGACCATGTCCCCCTCTTCAGCCTCCATGAGTCCCAGAGAATCTGGCCAAGCAAGTTCCCTCAAATAGTGGCGGGTGAACAGGATTTTTAGAGGAGCTGCAAGTCACAGTCCTGGGCTTACCTCCTCCAACCTGACAGCTGGCTACTATGGTGTCCTCAGTCCTGCGAGCCGCCACTGCAAAATAATAAAATAATGTCTTAGGCGGCCCCGTACTGCTGGATCTATTCATGATGGATTCCTTTTGTAACGATCACACTTTCGGGAGTAAGAGAGAGATCCAAGTGCAGTTAAATTTATTGGGATAATCCGTACTCACAATCCAGTCCAGGCAAAGGTTTAAAACACCAAAAGGGCAATCTAAAAACATAATCACAAACAAGAAACAGGCAAAATCACGGCACAGAAGTGTGAGGACATTAAACAAGGATTCTGTGACAAACACTGAACTGACAGGATATATATACACACAAGTGCTAAACGAGGTGACAAGAAACAGCTGAGCACAATGAACACTCTGTGACACACAGGATCATGGGAAATGTAGTAAACCAAGTGTGAATGACGTCTAGTGGACACAAGGGAAACACACACCAGACACTGTGACAGACCTTTCTCTAGCATCACACCTTCTGTCTAGCAAACAACATTCAAAGTTCCCTTTTACAATACATGTGGTCTCAACCACCCTACACATATACACATTAACGTGTCAACATGTTACACACAGACTTGTCTGATCATTTTTATTACCTGCTGTGCACGATGAATCAGTTCATTTCGAGGAAGTTGAGCCTTAGTGGACGATATTGCTCTCCTACTCCTTGTTATGAATTATTTTGGCATTGCCCCTCTGGAGGCGTACAACTAGCCATAAAAAGATAGCCATAAAAATCTCAACCTGACATCAACATTTCTTATTTCTGAGTTATTCTCATCCGTTACATTTAATGCATTCAGCCAGTCTTAATATATACAATTTCTGGAGAGTTTTCAGAAGAAGATTTATCAGAAGACTTCATACACAACTGTTCCCCAATATTAATTTATATTTTATTTTTTTAACTTTTTTTAGCCTGTTTTGTGACGTTCAGAGTATTATTATTTTTGATTGTCACCCTTGTTGAGATTGATGGGCTAATTTTGATGTCTGTGATGGTCTAAGTTATGTTATAACTCTTTTTGTTCATGATGTGTTTAAAATCTTCATTATAACTGGATGCTGTTGGAACTCCTGCTGTAGTTTCACAGTGGTGGTAATGTAAAGTTTAAGTGTGTTAATAATATAACACTTTTGATAAAGAATTGAACACTGGATGAGATCAAGAGACTCATCCAAAGTTCGTGTTTTCTTGTTATTTTATATGTTTTATAAGTATGGCAGCCTGGGAACATTTTTTTTTAAACATTTTTTACTAATTTCTATTTATTAGCATCTGCATCACTTAGAGACAGACATCAACAATTCATCATTATCAATAAATAACAATCAGCATTCACTGATCACATTTTCTCTCTTTTCTGCCATAAATGTCACTTTTAAACATCTCGTTTACTAAACGGACATTCATGTAGTTCTGAAACTCTTATGAAAATATTCCAAATGAAATCAGTGTCATCAATTTACTGAAATGGAATTAAGATAGCAAGAAACTAGCAACAAATACATATATTGATTCATATAGTAAATTATCATATCAAAGTAGAATGTAATCAACACGTTGAATGCTACACTAAAGAAAGGCTAGGCTAATAGCTAAAGGCTATCACCAAAATTACATTAAATTAAAGCTTAGAATAAACATCACAAATATGTGCAAAGATGTATCATCCTGAATTAACTTACATTAATTTAATGCTTTTACAAACGCAGAATAAAGGATGGCATTCAAAGATCAGGAGAAGCTGACAGCATGAGATCTGATCACTTATATTTCTAGAGAACTACCACAGGGGGAGCCAGAACTAAAACAACAATACAAGTGACAAGTAGATGTGGAGCAGAACACACTGTCAGTAGCAAATTCTTAAAATATGAACACATACTCACAGGCTGTGAGTCAGAGCCACCAGAATGTACATGTGAATATTGAATTGAATCATTTTATAGAATCAGCTTTTCTGCACAGCCGCCGGTCTTGACTCTCACAGGTTATGGAAACAGTCCTCTGAAAAATACGCACCACACAGTCCACATTTTTAGTTGTTCTGTTCTGGATCAGTGTTGTAAATAATGCTTAAGCACTGTTTTGTAATTGTAGGAAATATATTGTAGGAAATATATGAGTGTAAGCTATATATGTCACGATTGGGTGAAGGCAGGAAGTACGAGGAGACGAGGAATAACTACTAACAGGAATTTAATGATCAAAGAACTCAGGAGATCCTACACATAAAAGATAAATGCAACATATTAAATAACCGACAAGGAGTGAGGGAGAACACTGCTGCGTCCCAATTCGCTTACTTATACTACGCCCTAAAAGTATGTACTCTTTTTGTGAGGAAAAAGTACATACTTTTGAGTGTGTAGCAAAAGAGTAGGCAAGCTTTGGGACATACTATCACGTCATCTTTAACGGACAGCTCTGTCGCGTGCTGCGTGCATCCTGTCACCGTAAACTGCCCTGTCAATCATCTTGTCACAGTTAAAATCCTCCATTCTATCTAATTTTATTTCCTACCGTTTCGGAGAGCACGTTCATCTGCCAGTTGTGGGTCTTTCATGCTCTCCTCGTGTTTGCAATTTGATGCATTTAAAACGTAGTGGCTAAACGTGTCTTTACAAAAGTTTACAATGCAGCTGCAAATGCAATATAATGTGGACAACATTGAATAAATTCATTTTCGTCAGGTTAGATACTGATAATTAATCACTCAAAGCTCTTTATCTAAACCTCTCTACACAACCGCGGGCGGCGCGGGGACTCGCGAGTCCTCCGTATCGACTACGTGTCTGTAGTTTTTTAACACTTTTTACTCGTGTTTGTAGTTCTAACCGAATCCTCGTCCAACGCGCAATGGTTTGTGGGCAATATCAGCCGTTAGAGTGTGCATCGATCTATGGTGCGTTCCATTCGACAGGGTCCCTACGCAGTGTTCACTGCTCCCTACTCCCTCAACACGGTATACCAGTTGAAGTGGACTTCACTGACTTCCTGTGAAGCGATGATGTATCAATGTTCCCTATGCCGTTTGCAGTGCCCTTCGAACTGAAAATGTTCGTTCCCTTCGAATTGGAATCTCACTTAAGATGGCGAAAAACCCTGTGAAGTCCACTTCGCAGTCCACTTACGGTCGAATGGAACGCACCTCTACACTTCGGATTCTGACCGGAAAAAGTAGACCATCCGGGTATCTTTGAAACACTTATTTCAACATACTACGATTTGGGACATACTAATTCTATTTTCGAATACAATTTAGGACGGATAGTATGCGAATGGGCTCTATGCACGGCGGTATTTCTGGTGAAGGATTAAGGATGCTCGATAACTTCCGCCGATCGTAGAGTCCAATGCAATACTGAGAATTTATATTGAATTTTATACTCCATGGTTATAATAAAGAAACGTTAGTAACAAAAACAGATAAAACAGACACCCCTCATTGTGTTTATGCTTCTTTTTAAAATTATATTAAATAAACATAACTATATATAAAATTACATCTAAACGTATGTACGTTTCGTTTCAAAGACGGGAGGACAGTAAATTTTGAAGACTCTGCCATAATCCCGTTTTCCTCTGTTCTCCTCCGCTTTAATCTCCACAACCGGAAATGGACGAGCATCCTTACGTCAAATGTGGAACTTATGCGTGCATATAGACGAATCCGACGAGCGTTCTGTGTAGGCTGCCATCTTGTGGCGACGCCATTACTGAGCTGTTACACAGGCATATAGACATATGCACCGGTATGTAAACAAACCTCGGTGATAACGCGAACACACCCTCGATGACAGCTACAGCCAGGCAGAATGACTTGTTGGTTTGATCTGTGACTGCAGTGGCCTCCAGTCACAGATGAAGGTACAAACGATCTTACAGATTAACGTTATTTATGAAAATAGCTTGGCAAGCTAGCTAGGCTAACGTTTGCTAACGAGGAAACTATAAAAAGATCTGTCCATTTGGCAACAATAAATAAATAAATGAATGAAATCAAATAAACAAATTCATGTTTTTCATTTGTGTCCATTATTTATCTCATTTTCACATTGCAACAGGCAAGGGTAAGGTAACGTTACAGCTAGGAAGTATACATAATATCGACCAATTAGTGTTTTTAAACCATGGAAAGAGGTCAATATAACAGCGGGAGAACAATTATGTCACATAACGTTACATTTAGCTCAGGAAAGCCACTTAATGACCATAGCATGTTAATTTAATAGAAAAAATAGCAAGAGAGGAGATTTTGCTGATCACTATATCACATTTTTATTTATTATATTTTTTTTACTTATGTCATTAAATAATTGTTATTATACGCGAATGTCCACGTCTTGTACTCGCCCAGGAAATCTGTAAACCGTACGGCACCAGACAGGGGCAGTCGACCCGGGGTATTCACAATGTTTTCTCTTCAAAATTGAAATTTTACTGCCACCATTGAAACAATTTATAACGGAAACTGTTTACCCACTCGACATTATACAAGGGATAACGTTGTAACGTTAGTGACAGTTGTAACTCGCGGGCTGTTTATTCCAGTGGACGCAAGTTGCAACTAAAACAATAGGAGGCAATGGCGCAACGCTACCCAGCAACAGCTCAGTAATGGCGCCCGCTTACTTCCGGTAGTTTCGCCGGATTCGTCTATAGCCCATTGGGACGCAGCACATGTTTGCATACACAGAGAACCGATCATGGGAACAAGACACAGCTAGGGCAAATAACTAGACACAGGTGGAGAAACTGAACGAGTAGCGGAAAAACTGAGACACTGGACTAAACCAAAACACAGAAACGGGGGAAACTAAGAAACACGGATAACACTTGTGACAATATATATATTTAATGCTGTGTTCTCTTGTCTTTATTGTAATTTTTTTTCAGCACACGATCGACTACAGAATGAGAACAGAAGCATTCAGGATGAGAAGAGCAGAATACAACATGGTGAACTTGTCTTATTTTATTTATTTAAGGGGTCATTTAATGGTTCTAAAAATGACATTATTTTGTTCATTTGGTTTTAATACATTGTTCACACATTTTTAGGTTAAAAAAAGTAATTATTTTACACATACTGTACATTACTGTACACATACATTATTAATGCTCCAGTATACTTTACCTTTCTGAAACACGTTGATTTCTACAAAGCTCATCGTTCTGAAAAGCGCAGTGTGCTCGGATTGGCCAGCGATCCAGTGCATTGTGATTTGCAAAACAACCTTGCACGTGTGATGGAAATGTCACTTCCGTTACCATATTTGGAAAATCAGCTCCCAAACAATAACATAACATAACATGGTGCATTGAAGGGCAAGTATGGTAACCCATATTAGGAATTTGTCCTCTGCATTTAATCCATCCATGTAAGTGCAGAGGATCAGAGTAGTGAGTAGTGAACACACACTGTAAACTGTGATTAGGGGTTGGGTGTCTTGCTTAAAAGATTAGTTCACTTTTGAAAAAACTTTTGCTGATAATTTACTCACCCCCATGTCATCCAAGATGTCCATGTCTTTCTTTCCTCAGTCGAAAAGAAATTTAGGTTTTTGATGAAAACATTCCAGGATTTTTCTCCATATAATGGACTTCAATGGGAACCGGATGGTTCAAGGTCCAAAAGACAGTTAATAACTGTTTCAGATGCAGCTTCAAATGTCTTTAAACGATATCAGACGATGAATAAGGGTCTTATCATGCGAAACGATCGGTTATTTCAAAGCTTATTCCAAAAATGTAACTTTTCTAAGGACAAATGCTAGCCTTGCTCTATTCTCTGAGGCGCGTTTGTAACGTCACGTAATACGTAATTACGTTCAAAAGGTCACGGGCGACGTAGCCAGAAGTACAGAGTCAGTGTTTACAAGTTGAACGCATAGGTTGAACGTGAAAACTAACTCAAACGCCGTTTACAAAAAAGGAATTAAAAGGGAAAACAACGATGTCGGACGATTTTGATTCTGTACTTCCGGCTACGTTGCCCGTGACCTTTTGAACGTAATTACGTATTACGTGACGTTACAAACGCGCCGCACAGAATGGAGAAAGGCTAGCATTTGTCCTTAGAAAAGTTACATTTTTGAAATAAGTTTTGAAATAACTGATCGTTTCACATGATAAGACCCTTATTCATCGTCTGATATCGTTTAAAGACATTTGAAGCTGCATCTGAAACTGTTATTAACTGTCTTTTCGACCTTGAACCATCCGGTTCCCATTGAAGTCCATTATATGGAGAAAAATCCTGGAATGTTTTCATCAAAAACCTAAATTTCTTTTCGACTGAGGAAAGAAAGACATGGACATCTTGGATGACATGGGGGTGAGTAAATTATCAGCAAAAGTTTTTTCAAAAGTGAACTAATCCTTTAAGGGCACCTCAGTCATTTCCTACTGGTACTGTAATCAAACCAGCAACCTTTGGGCTACCAGTCTGACTCGCTAACCATTAGCCCACAACTGTCACCATTAACAGGTGATAACGTCGGTTATATCTTATCGAGCCCGAATCTGATCCAGAAATGCAGATGACCAGTTCAGTTCAGTTCGTCTTTATAGACCCTTTTACTGTTTGTACACAATGATGACGTGGCTATGCGCGTGCATATTGGCAACGGAAGTATGGCGAGAATCAGCAGTGTGTCAAACATGAGCGGATTAAGCAACACAAACAGAGAAAGTTATTCCAAAAAGTTAACTTTATCAAATGTTATCCGGCTAGATCCAGAGAAACCGAGCGTGCATACACCCAAGAGAAATTACGAGCATATAAATCACTGGACGCTTATGAGTACATTGTCTGTGGTCATGTACAGAACGCCAAATACCATGACATAGACTCAGACTTTTGCGTGTTGAAATCAGAAATTCTTCCTAGTCAAAGACAAGGACAACAATGTATGAGGCTTATAATCAACCATATTACCCAGACCTACATTTGTTTTCCTTCATTTGATTCTTTTCCATCATTCTTTCCTACATTTATTCTTACTCTTCACCCAGACCTACATGTATCCTTGTCCTTACATTTTATGTTGTTATTGATACCTGTGTTGATGCACTTTTGTTTAAAGTTTTATTTTGTAATGCTATAGTACTTTAATATTAACTATGTTGCTTGCATACATTGCAATTAAACTACTTATAACAGTTACAAATGAAGTTGAAAGGCACTGTGAATGTAGACGCAAGCATTTTTTTATTATGTCCTGGCTTCAATCAATACGTTTAATCGCCTGCAGCCACAGGCGCCGCCGGTTTTTCTGAAACGTCCGTGATCCTGTCGGAATCCTATAAAACTTTGGTGGAATATCGATTAGTGCAACCGTAAACACAACAACCAGACATTTTGATGCTGGGAAACCGCTATGATAAACTTTCAGAGTTGCTAACACGATAGAGCCAGTGGGAAACAACACCGCTTCTGTTGGCAAAATGCGCACGCAACTATTTGATAACGTGGGCTGTAAAAGGGTCTATTCATGTCCCGAAGGCAAAAAAGTGTATCTACGACAATCTGAGGTTTTCGCGGGTGTGTATATCCTACATCAAGATTTAAATGTTTAACTCGTATTAGGCAGTGGGCCAGATTTGTCTGAGGTTAAACCCCTTACGAAAAAGGACTATAGTAATCCTATGGCTATTAGTATTCTATAGTAGTGTATAATACTTCTGTGATGTTCTTTAATACCTCTATACTTCTAGGCTATGTCCCAAAATACTGTAGTATTCCTATAGGATTAACGTTACTATAATATTTTGTCCTAAAATACTACAAGATTCCAATAGTTGTTTTTCATAAGGGATGTCTCATTCACATCAGCGTTATCAGCTGAAGGTTATCAGCTCAATACAGACTGCAGTCTGTGAGAACTGTCAGCAAAGTCCCTCTGCAACTTCGTAGCTACTACTACTGATCACCGTTTTACAAATGGATTAATAGTTTGGAGTGAAGCATATGTACAATTGGTAAGTGACAAGGTTTTATGGACTTATAGTAACTTATACGCAAGTTGATTAAGTTATAGGCTTATATTGCCAGTAACTACCGCAATGTCTTACCTAGAGATTCAACCAGTCTGGAAAGGACACCTCCGGCCATTTGGTTGGGTCATTGACCCAGTTTTTAATTAAATAAGGGCAATCATAACCTATTACAGTTCATTTTGCAATGTACCATTGCACTTGACATTCTGTCCCCCTCACTTTTGAAATGATGGCTACGCCTTCTGCCAGAATGCATCTCACACCAACCAGCAAGCGTCAATAGCAGAGGAGAAAACCCGCGTAATATCAAAATACTAGGCTACTGTTATTGTGTCATGAAATGTAATTTTAAGAGTGTTTCAGGTGAGAATGTGGTTGTTTAAATTTCAAATCTGTAGTTTATTTATAAAGATAGCACCTATTTGAAAAATGTATCTGACGTTTTCGGAGTTGTGACATCCAAGCGTTCACCAGGCGCTCACTGCTCATCAACCCCGACTGGAACAGCTCCTCGGCTAGTGCTTCTGATGAAGAACCAACAGACTTTTTTTTTAATAATGTTGATTATGTGGTTAGTAGTTGCATTTACCTTATTTTAACGAGGTTCTGCAATCAGCAGACATCATTGGAGAAGAACGAAGCAGACAGAGGACACTTAATGAAAGTGCAGGGCGTGTGCTTCAGGTGTGCTTGCGTTTGATTCAGCGAGAGTGAGGGCCTTGATTTCGCGGCTTTACTTCCTGCTCACGACTGCGCATGTCTGGTCCCGAAACACGCAAGTGCGCAGACTCAAGTTCCAAGATGTCAGCGTCATATCGAGACACTGGCGGCTTCAGTTCTCTCTGAAAAGCAATGGGACAAAATTATTTCAACAATGTTTTTGAGGAAATGGAAATAATAGAAACAATAGATTTGTCTTGGTGACGGTTGCTCATGTTGGAAGTGAGGGCTTCTAATGGGCTTCAATTTTCTCTGTTAAATCAAGTGGGCCGCTGTGTCCATTTCGTTTACTGTCTATGGAGACAAGTATAGGATAAGTATATAGTATATAAAAGTATAAAGCTGCCTTCAGGCTCCTGCACCTGCGCTCTGTGCTGTGGATTCATACCGATCTGCTTTTACACTGAGCGTGCTGCAGGGGCAGAAATGCACTTTATCTACATGAAGACATCAGACTTAAAACTAAAGCTGTTTTGAATTATAGATCATATTCGATAAGTGCTTTTCGTAACCCAATCGATTTGGGCGGGGTCTGAGCCGGTCGGCCATGATGGTAGGAGACACTATCGGTTACCAGGGGTAACGCCTTTAGAACCCATAGACACGACTAAACATTCAGCTCTTAAATTTTCGCACATTTATTATTTTGGCAGGACAGAGACGGATCTAAGAATACGAGAAAAAAAAGGAAGAAAGTAAAGCAATGCTAAAAGAAAAAGCGAAAGAAAAGGGACCTTACAAGAACAAACTCACACAAAGTGCAAAACAGCTGTTACACTAATAACAGTATTATTATTTTATTATTATTACTTGTGTTGTCCATGAAACTTATGTTGTCCAAATAGCCTATATATTTCAGTTCTCAATAAATATTGTTAGGCCATATCAAGTTGTTTCAAACATTTATTTCAATTAAATAAAAAAGTAATGAACAAGGCACTCAAACAACACTTTTGCATATTCGTTAAGGCACAGCAAACAGTGAAAATTGTATACTAAAGGCATCAGCAAACCCAGCAATTCGCGTCTCCTCGTCAGGTCAGACTCTCCCTGCTGTGTCCATTTCGGTAACCCCAAAAACTGTATTTCATTGTTCCTATGTTTTCCAAATGTATCGTGTGAGTTACTGGAGGAGTTCTTAACGCAGCAGTTACTTCCAGGCATGGTAAAACAGTGCAGTATTGCGAGAAACTCCTCTACTACCGAGCTAAAAACACACGTAAACAATACTGTTTTGCCTTGGAAATCCTACCAACATGGCGGAGAGGGGAGGGGCTCTGTAAAATGACGTCAACTCCTCGTTCTCAATAGGCCGAAGTCGACGCCCCTCCATAAACCAAAACCGAAAATAGTTTATAAGTTACATCAGTATCCCAGCTGTCATCTGGGGTGGCAAAGCTCATTTTTAGGAAGGCAGCGAGCCAGAACTAAAACAACTATACAATACAATACAAGTGACAAGTAGACGTGGAGCAGAAAACACTGTCAGTAGCAAATTCTTAAAATATGAACACATACTTACAGGCTGTGAGTCAGAGCCACCAGAATGTACATGTGAATATTGAATTGAATCACTTTATAGAATCAGCTTTTCTGCACAGCCGCCGGTCTCTCACAGGTTCTGGAAACAGTCCTCTGAAAAATACGCAGCACACAGTCCACATTTTTAGTTGTTCTGTTCTGGATCAGTGTTGTAAATAAAGCTTAAGCACTGTTTTGTAATTGTGTCCTCTTTTGAAAGGCCAAACAAAGTAGTTTTAAAAACACAGTCTTCACGACCGGCGGCGCGTACATGTAAGACAGATATTACACTTTTGCAAAGGCGTAAATATCCAGCGCACATGGCACCCTTTAGCGTCAAATGAGACACTTCGGTTATGGTTAAGTTTAGGTATGGGGTAGAGTTAGGGTTAGACCACTAGGAGGCGCCTTCGGCCCAAATATATCTGCGATTCATTTGACGTTAAAGGGTGCCATGTGCGTTGGATGTTTACGCTTTTGCAAAAGCGTCGTATATGACGCCTTGGGATGAGAACGGGCTGGATATTGGCTTCATCTTCATTGATGATGTGAAGCACTGAGGAAAATGTCTTTGTCCCAAACACTATTGTAGGAAATATATGTGTGTAAACTAGTTATATATATTTAATGCTGTTTTCTCTTGTCTTTATTCTAAATGTTCTTTTTCACATAATTTTCTCTGAATTCTCTTTAGAACGTGATCAACTTTTACAAAGTCAGAAGATTATTCTACGACAAGGTGAATTTGTTTATAGCTTTATTAAAATATTAATTGCTTTTGAATTATTTTGCAAAACAATTAATGAATACTGTCTATTCATAAATATACAATTCATTATATGTTATTAAAATATACATTTATTATAAGATACATTTATTATAAGATATAAAGTCTTCTTTGATTTTGTTGCTGTTCAAATGGTGATTAAAATTAAAATCTCATTATTGATCTAGAGATGAATTCTGTTATGAGCATGTAATTTCATAATTTCTGTTTTTAGCTGTCTCACTATTAAGAAAACACATGGGTGAGTATAATCTATGCATTTTCTTTGACATAATTATTTATTTTAATACTTTTATTTTCCAGAATACATCAACATTTATTTATTTATATATCTTTGAGAGTTTGGTATAATGCACTGCACAAATGCTTAAAATGATCCAAATACTAAATGATCAAGAATGTTTAACAAATGCCATCTCTGCATATGCTGTGAGTTTGGGTTACTTATGATGTCATGAACACCATTTCACCAGATTTGTAAAGTAAAACCTACGCCAATGGGGATACATCAATATGTTTCTAAATTTGCAAACTGACGACTTCAAAATGAAAGTTGAAACCCTCATGAGTTTGCGTTTTTAGATGGCCACATGTTATTGTTAAAGGAATTACAGTGGCTGTAACATTTCTATCATAAAGAAGTGGCCAAATATTAAAGAGAGGATCATCCGTGGATCTGCCATTAATGAAGTGGAAAGAGCAAAATTATGGAAATTTTTGCGGTTCCTCACAAATGTGTCGCTCAATTACACACAAGAGAAATACACATACCTTATTAACATCATTAAACATGCACTGCATCGTGTCACACGTTAAGCATGTGTGTGCAAAGAATTCAAAATGGGGATTGAACGGTTAATGCATCAGATACACTGTTAACTATTTGACTGTGCAGATCATAATGTTCCTCACATTCAGTTCTGCTGAGTAGATTATGGTCAAAACTAATATCTTAAGAAAGAAAGAAAGAAAGAAAGAAAGAAAGAAAGAAAGAAAGAAAGAAAGAAAGAAAGAAAGAAAGAAAGAAAGGAAAGAAAGAAAGAAAGAAAGAAAGAAAGAAAGAAAGAAAGAAAGAAAGAAAGAAAGAAAGAAAGAAAGAATAGTTATAAAGAAATAAAGAAAGAAAGAAATAATAGTTAGAAAGAAAGAAAGAAAGAAAGAAAGAAAGAAAGAAAGAAAGAAAGAAAGAAAGAAAGAAAGAAAGAAAGAAAGAATAGTTATAAAGAAAGAAAGAAAGAAAGAAAGAATAGTTATAAAGAAATAAAGAAAGAAAGAAATAATAGTTAGAAAGAAAGAAAGAAAGAAAGAAAGAAAGAAAGAAAGAAAGAAAGAAAGAAAGAAAGAATAGTTATAAAGAAAGAAAGAAAGAATGGTTATAAAGAAAGAAAAAAGAAAGAAAGAATAGTTATAAAGAAAGAAAGAATAGTTATAAAGAAAGAAAGAAAGAAAGAAAGAAAGAAAGAATAGTTATAAAGAAATAAAGAAAAAAGAAAGAAAGAAATAATAGTTATAAAGAAAGAAAGAAATAATAGTTATAAAGAAAGAAAGAAAGAAAGAAAGAAAGAAAGAAAGAAAGAAAGAAAGAAAGAAAGAAAGAAAGAAAGAAAGAAAGAAAGAAAGAAAGAAAGAAAGAATAGTTATAAAGAAATAAAGAAATATTAGTTAGAAAGAAAGAAAGAAATTTAGAATGGAAAAATAAAGAAATATTGGTTTGGTTTTCTCGACAACTTCAAAGTTCGCTTACAAACTTGCCTAATCTAGTTTACAATGAATGCAGTATTATTTATTATTTTTATTATCTTGTTCTTAAATTTCCATGATTCTTATAAAAATGAATAATTGTCTTTATATTGTTATATGCTCATCTGTAAAGCAGTATTTCTATATTTTCAGCAGTGAATGTGACTCTGGATGCTGATTCAGCTCATCGACGTCTCATCATGTCTGATGACGGGAAACAAGTGAGAGATGAAAACAGCCTGAACGCAGTGGATGATGGAGAACACAGGTTTGATAAATGTCTTGGTGTTCTCGGGAAGAACGGATTCTCCTCAGGGAGTTTTTACTTTGAGGTTCAGGTGAAGGGTCAAACTGAGTGGGATTTAGGAGTGGCCAGAGAATCTGTTAAAAGGAGGGGCTGGATTGATCTGAGTCCTGATAAAGGATACTGGACTGTGAGACGGATATTTAAGAGCTATTGGGCTCTTGAGTATCCATCTGTCTCTCTTTCTCTGGGAGTGGAGCCTCAGAGGATCGGTGTGTTTGTGGATTATGAGGAGGGTCTCGTCTCCTTTTATGAAGTGGAGTCCACGTCTCATATCTACACTTTCACTGGTCAGTGCTTTAACAAGAAACTCTTTCCATTTGTTGGTTTGGGGTATCAGTATAATAATAACTCCACACCACTGATTATCTGTGAGGATTATTAATGAGGTCAGTGAATGAAATTACACGATCAAATTAAAGGGACTCTGTGTAGATTTTTAGGTATTTTATTATCTGAAATCAATATTTTTATTCATAAATATGTCCTCAATGGTGTACAAATACCTCTGCAAATTATCTGACTGATCCTCGTAAATGAAGAATTTATTATCTTTATGTACATGGGACGGGTAGGTTCACGGAGGCTTCCATGTCTTTCCGCCATCTTGAAAATAATAGCAGAGAGGGTCAAAAAGTACCACCAGCCAAACGCGTTTCCACAACGCGTTTTCGTTCTGACTCAGAGCCATCGTCACGTCACATTGAGAGGCGCATTCCCTGCAAGTTTAAACGGCTGCATTGCACTCCTATGATTGCTGATTGCTCTATTATTTGTAATGGCGGACCATATGCCGAGGTACAGGGAAATGCATCATCCTCGCAAAAAAAGGCCAGACTTGAACGAAAAAGGAAACGTGACCGGAGATTTCGTCCGTCATAAAATTAATCGGATCGGGTTCGATTTTCTGCGTTTTTCGCATCCAGAGCCAGCATTTTGAGAGGTCTTTTGACAATTCAGGGCCGAGGGGAGCTCGTCCTCAAATCATTGCACATATGCGCCGAGCTTTCAGTTTCGGTTTTCAATTCGATCAAGTGTTTATGTTCTCTTCTCTTATTGGATTATGAAATTAATAAACCTCCCCGAATTCAATCAGATTGAAATTTAGGATCGAATAAGGTGTGATTGAGCAGCCAATTCGATAACTAATGTATTTGAGCACAATATACACAATAACAGCCTAGCTGTTCTGTCTGCGCAGCGCTTCCACCGGGCCGCGCACGGGTGTGTGTGTTTATGTGTGTGTGTCCATACCTGGTCCATACCAGACACACTGCCATTCAGAATCGATTGGTTCACGGAAATTGGTGGTCTTGTTTTTAATATGTGGCTCCAGAATCGCTAGCAAAGCATCAAACTGTCCCACTGACAGGTAAATTTTGAATCGCTCAGGATAAATTTGCAACTCCTTGATACGCTCCTTCCTCTCGGCGCAATTTCAGGATTGGATGGACGTAATATTTTCTCTTTCTTCTCTTTTCAATATGAGAGAGGGCAAAAATCATCCTCACTGCTTGACGAATCCATTTGGTATTTTTTCGTTTTTTCCCGCAAAGGTTTAATAAATACGCAACGGACTCGGTGTGCAAGGTTTCTATGCGTGACGAATTTTTAGGCTGATGACAAACACGAAAATACGCATACGAAAATTTCGTACTCAGACTGCAGCGATGGCCAAATATCGGGATAGCGTTTTCACGGTGGAAAGAGCTAATGCAGCAGAAAGATTTCAGAAGAGACGCTGAAGTTGCTTTCTCCTCGACAGGTTAGTCAATGTTACAGTCTTACTTAATTTTTTTGTCATTGCTTGGCTGTGTACTTTATTATATAGACAGTATAACATTTATAGGTAAAAAAGTTAAACAAGGTCTTTGATATAGCAGCTATTGACTACTTTACTCGCAGCTATTGTGAAGGTGCTAAAAACAAGGTTTGTAAGTTAACACTTTATAAACTATAAATTCAGTAAGAATATAGAGATAATGATTTTAAGAAAATATTGAAGAAAATATTGCTCTCTGTAAGATTTTCTATAGCTTTCTTTTTTTTATAAATGATCAATTAGCTAAAATTGTGATTTTGCTATGTGGATAAGATTGTACAGAGAATTAAAATTAATTTATACAGCTAGACACATAAATTGTACAAACCTCGGTCGTTTCTCTTCACTGCCTTTGAAAACTTTCAATTCTACTTTGATCGTCTCTTGTAGTTGCCGGGTATCTTTGTCGTCGTTGTGTTGACTCTCGCGCTCCTCGTCGTCCATCTCCTCGCCTAACGTTAGATCCCACTGATCCACTGCCTCTCTGTCCTCTCCCTCTCCCTACTGCTGAATCATCCGATGATGATATCTAACATCATGATGATGATGATAATATCTAATATCTATCTAATTCGTTTGTTCGTTGTGTCAAGTTGCTGTTTTTTTTTTTAAGTTACAAACCTGTTCACCAGGAGAAAAACTCGATGAAGAGTTTCTACAAGATATCCTGTCATAGCATTTTTGGTACATAACAGCAACCGTAGATGCAATACGCACTTGAAAAAGCGAGGCGCTGAGAGCAAAATTCGTTTGAATGCAAAATACTATTTAACCACTAGATGGGGGTATTTCCTACACAGAGTCCCTTTAAATAAATGAAATAGACTGCAAAAAGTGTAACAGCCACAAATATGAACTATTATTCACAAATGTGGACACAGAAGTGTGTGTGAGGCGTTCACATGATCACCTGATCATCTCCACTAGATAGTGAATGAAAGTCATCATGAAGTGCTGATCGCAGTAACTGTTCCTCCCTCAATAGTGTTTGTGTTTGTTGATGAATGATTGAGGAAAGCTGGATCAAGCTCAAATATCAGACTCTCTTTTCTCACTTCATCATTCCCACAATGCTATTGTGTTATTCAGATTTCATGTCTTATATATGTGGATAGTGTAAAGAATTAGTGAATTTAAGTTTATTCCTGTATTCATATATTCATATATTAATAGTGCTCATTTGTATTCTTCATTTTCATTCTTTTATTGTTAGGATGGATATCGTTCACCCAAATAGAAAATGTTCATGTCTTTCTAACCCTGTCTTTATTGTTCTATTAAACTAAATATTGAGATGTTATCAGTCTGAGCATTTGTATACAGTAGATTTTTACAGTGACGCTCTTAAAGGACTAAATGAGTGTCATAATAGTGTGTGTTCAGAGTTAACGGCTGTAATGGACGGATATCACACTCATGTTCAGTGTTGATGATGCAATTTAAGTTCTATTACTTTTATATGAAAATAAGTATAATGAACAAGACACAAAAAGTACTGTTATTTATTTCCAATCAAAAGATGGGTTTACAAATTATTATTTATTTTATTTGGGTTTATTTAAATTACAGACATGTTTTTATATCTTTTATTTATTTGACAACAATCAAATAATCCGTATGGAGATCGCACTGTCCGAGAGTTTGCTCCGGAGTATAAAAAGTTTTTGTTCATTATTTCAGAAACACATTGTCTCCAGAAACTGTGTTGTTTGCTTGAAGGTTTGTTATGGAAGACCATCTGGACTTTACCTTACAAATATTTATTGATAAATAAAATTAAGGAAATAACTTTCAAAATCTTACACAGGTATATATATATATATATATATATATATATATATATATATATTGTGTTTAAATCAAATGATATTGATCTGAACTTCTGTTTGCAACACATTTACTGAAACCTGTTTCATTTATTTTGGCATTGGCTCATGTAAGAACATCTTGGAGAGGTTTGTCTAGATTTATAATTGACAACATCGACCCCACTTTTACTAATATCCCCTCAAATAAAAGGAAAGAATATATAATACATTTCATTTGTGCTAAATTCCATATACATAAATGTAAGAACAGTAAAACCCAACCTTTGTTTTTGGTTCTCGAAAAAGAAATGCAGAAATATATAAAAATACAATTTTTCAATCACACAATAAGAAAGCACTTTTAAACTTTTTCTGTTTGTGAATCCTTTGTTATATTAATGTTTTAATCACATAAATGCAGTCTTGGTGAAATAATATATATATATATATATATACACACACAAACATACACTTAACACACTCCAGTAACTGGATCTTCAGGTTTGAATCACATGAGTCAGGTTCACTCACTCTCTCTGGCGTGAAGTTTCGGGCGAGCGTTGTGCGCTGGTGAGGGTCGAGGCCTTGGCAGCCGTTGAGAAACTCTGGCAAGAAGGAAGAGTAAAACGCTTGGAAATCCACAGCCGCCATGTTGTAGAGCGCCAGCGTGATGTCGTCCTGGAGGAGGTCGTGACTCTTGTGCAGCAGGACTTGCAGGAGAACATTTATGAAGTGGAACAGCATGGAGGTCCTGAAACAAACACACGCAAACCACACACACCACTGATCAAACCACACACACCACTGATCAAACCACACACACCACTGCGCCTGGACCCATCCCAACTCATCCTGAAGTGCCAGCCTCATCTGCCCTGTGAAGGCCTCATCGACACGAGCCATCAACACTGATACATACCGGCGTGATTACTTCTTCTTCCAAACAGATGGAAATGGACAAATACTCTAAATGTTCTGATCCAATCTGACTTGTAATGCTGTCCGAATCACACACTGTTCCTTCGTTGACCAGAGGAGAACTGGTCCCGACTGAGCCTGGGTTCTCCCAAGGTTTTTTCTCCATAATGACTTTAGATCCATTCTGATGAATGTCTAAAACTATGTGATACTTTGTCTCCTTTGTTTTGCTATTATCTAAACTTATATGACATTTCATGTCAATTTAAAATAAAATAAGATTTATATTATGATGTTTATTGTTTTATATTTTAAGAATACATTTTATTTGTGATAAACTGTTTTTTGAAACATATTTCTGGTATATTGTCAGTAGTGGGATCACAGTTCTCCATATTTTTGTGAATGTGTTTCATCATCCACATTTTTGTTTAATTCCATGTAACACATTTCACACAGTTTTACAATTAGCGATCAGAGCTTTAGCATAAAATACCAAAACCAAAGAGAGGATGCAGCATAGATATTTTTTTATTTCTTTTTTTACTGTAACAGCATAAAAAATTCTGTTGTTTTGTATGTAGACCACTGTATGTGCAACTTTGTGTTGGTTGTGGGAAAAATGTGGGATCTATCTCCCATTGATTTTGTGGGAAAAATAAAATATATTTGTTACCGTGTATTTGTGTGTTCTGGGTATAAAAAACAATATTCTCAAATATTTTACAACACACTTATGTATGCAATGTCTGTAGTAAGTGTAACACTGAACAAAAAAGGCCTAAGTCATTATGATGAATGGAGAAGAAGTGTTTTCCATTGATCATAGTGTTTTACATTGAGCACATCAGTGTTCAACTGGTTCTTATAAATGTTTATTCATATGATGGTGTGTGTCATTTGAAAAAATAACATTTTGAGAAGAAATAACATTGTTTTGAATGTAAAGTTTCATTTTGCAGGAGAATTGAGGGGTTTTGCCGATTGTGTGAGTGTTTTTAGATTTGTGTGTAGAGTTCTGAGAATATGAGGCATTCTTTCAGAAAATGTCTATAAACAATCGAGAAAAACTGTAAGTAGGCCTATGGGAAAGCTGCCCTCCGCAATATTGCGCCGCCCTTGACGTACGCTCCAGCAGCCAATGGGGCGTCTGTTCATGCCTGTGTTGTTTTCACTATAACAACCGAACCGAGTCGCTCTACATTATCCCTTACTTAGATGTGGACTCAGATAAACTGAAGAATATGACCGATGAAGAGCATAGAAGAGTCGATGGCGCAGATCAAAGTAAGTAAATACAGTGTTAGTTTATAATCTTTAATCTGACCTTCATCGTCATTGAAGACAAACACTTGTTTTCCCTATAGCAGTGATTTTATAAGAATAATTCGAATTCTGCTCTTAAACTGAAAGTCTATGTATATTGTTTTATTTTCTGTAATTTATATCTGTTACACAACAGCAGTCGAGTGTCAGTGAGTATGGTCACAGTTTTAACCAGGATTTTATAATAAGTAGGCTACAAACACATCTGGTCTTTAATAATGTTTTCTAAACATCAGCACAAAAACATTATTTATAACTTACATATCGTTCATGGAACAGTTTCTGAAAGCTTTCAGTTGGTTGTTTAACGTTAGTGGTTTTTAAATAGGCCTATAGGCTAATTCTTGTTATTTGTTTGAAAACATTCAAAAGTAACGTTCCCAGAATGTTTGTATAATTATAATATGCAAGTTCTCTTAATCTTTTGCTCACATAAGGTAGGGATAATGTATAGGAATAGGGTTGTTAAAGGAATAGGATAGTTCACTTTGAAATTAATATTTGGTATGTTTTATCTTACTTTAAATGCATCCATGTAGTTGTCCGCAGTAGTTTCAATTTTGATATTTTCAGGTCAAACCGTTCTTGTCTGTCAGTCATATAATGGAGGTCTATGGTCACCACCTCAAAGAGCATGCACAGAGAAGTCCAAATTAAACATGATTTAATGACTCGTAAATGTAAGTACACATTGATGGCCTAAGACACGAAACAAGCGGTTTATGTGAGAAAACAAACAGTATTTATATCGTTTTTACCTTTTGTTAATAGCCATTTCAAACTGATCTGATGTCCAACTGAACCGAACTAAACCATGTCAAAAATTACCAAAAATTAATTGTAAAGGGAACTATCCCTTTAAGGAGGAGGGGGAGGGGGAGGGGTAAGGGAGGGGGGGTAGGAGGGGACATTATCCCACTTATTACATGGCTACGGCTCTGCTACCTACAAAATAAATTAGTAATTTGATTGTATTGCTTCCGCGAAAGAAAAAAGTCCGTTCCATCTCTACGTTTAGAATCCACGGCAACTCTCTGTTTTTCAATATAAAAAGAACATTCAGAAATAATGTTTTTATAAATGATACCAAACGTTCTTAACATTTCTTTGTTTACTGGTGTCACGGTGTGGGTTCATGTCTTGTTCTTGTCATGTGTTTCCCTGTCTTTTCATGTTAGCTGTTCCCCGTTTTGTTGATTAGTCTCCCTAGGTTTTTCTATTAGCCATGCCCCCACCTTGTTCAGCTTGTTTGTCTTGTTTGTCTGTGTAATTATACCTCTGTTCTCCAGTTGTAGTTTGTCGGTCGTTGTTTTGTGTAGCTCTTTCTAGCCTCTGCTTTGAGTTTTTGTCCTGAGTTCTTGTTCTGTTCTTTTGCCTTGGATTACCTGTTTGTTTGTTTATTTAATTAAAGTGCTTGCTTTTGGATCCTGCTTCCTCCTACTCTACTGTGGCGTAACAACTGGGAAGATTGAATGATTTATGGTTGATTTACTACACTGATTAACACATATAAAGCAATAACTAGTGGTGTGCATAGATTAATTTTTTTTAATCTAGCCCTCAGGTGCTCTTCGTTTCGGAGTCACACTTGTTATCTTCCCGGTCAAAAGTACCGGACACCTAAAAATGAAACTTTCTCCATTCCAGTAAAACCAATGCAATTTATTTTTGTTCTATAATATTTATTCTTTTTAATTTAGTATTTTGAGACAGTTTGATTGAATTTAATAATATTTATACAATATTTATGGTTTATTTTTGCCATGGAAAAGTATATATATTTTTCTAAATATATATAATTTTTTTAAAAAAAATTATGAATGCAGTATTTTAGTATACTATAGAGTCTTGGCCTTAAAAAAATATATTTTTTGAAGAAAATTAGCACCATCTAGTTACAGTATAGAGAAAAAGCGTAGAATCATGGTGTAATCACTAGCCTTCGTTTCGGAGTCACACTTGTTATCTTCCCGGTCAAAAGTGACCGGACACCTAAAAATGAAACTTTCTCCATCCCAGTAAAACCAATGCAATTTATTTTTGTTCAGTTATATTTTTTCTTTTTAATTTTGTATTTTGAGCCAATTTGATGTTACTTATTAATATTTATGCAATATTTATGGTCCATTTTTGCCATTGAAAATAATACAAACTTTTTTATAGATATACATTTTTTATTTTATTTTTTTTAGCAGTATTTTAGGTTAAAATAGAGACTAGGCCTTCCAAAAAAAATTTTGAAGGCAGATTAGCGCCATCTGGTAAGAGTATGGAGAGAAAACGTAGAACCATGTTGTAACCACTAGATGAAATTTACAGTTCTCTATGGAGAGGCATGTGAATTCCCCAGCTGTTCATGGACACGTTTACTTATTTTTTTTGTTATAGGTGGATTTCAACATATATTTAAACAATCTCAAAGACTATTTCTTATCAAGTTTAGATTTTTTTTAATAGTGATTTAAAGTGTTAGTTTTTGCATTATGATTACAGTCAAACCTAAACATTGTGTTAGAAAGAGAATGCTATTCTGAATTTGTACAAAAACAAACAAGCAAACAAACTCTATTGTGTGTGTGTGTGTGTTAATTTCAGTATTGAAGTTAGTGTCACCCCTTCACTGCTGTGAGCTTTTCCTGCATTATGACTGAATTATTGAATAGATTTCACATATTCTCACAACAGTGCTCTATTACAGACACAGTGGTTCATATAGGTGTGTGTTTATTTGTGCGTGTGTGCGTCTGGTTGTGAGTGTGGGTGAGTGTCAATATCACAATCTTGATGTTTTAGAGTGTCACCCCTTCATTGTTGAGCACTTTTTTCTGCATAATGGCCAATTTGTAGATTGCAAATTGTAGTTTGAAGTTGTAGATTGTTGTTTTTGTCAATTTCCCATTAATTTCCTATGGTCGGTCATGTTTGACAGAAGAGCAGAAGTGTATCTCATTTTTTTACGACCACTTAAAGTGCTTGAATCATGACCTCAATTTTTTTGTGTGTTCACATACATGTTGCCATAAAAGTCACGAAGTTTCGTAATTTTCTGATGAAACAGTGATTTTTTAGAAATTCAAAACAGATTTTTTAATCACAATTTATTGGTGTTTTTGTGTATAAAAGTGTGTGTGTGTGTGTGTGTGTGTGGGTGGGTGGGTATGTCTGTTTTGCACTCTTGATGTTTTAGAGTGTCACCCCTTCAATGCTGAGCACTTTTTTTCTGCATCGTGGCCGATTTGTAGATTGTACACACAAAAATTCTCAAAGTTTTTGTGTTTTTGTCAATTTCCCATTCATTTCCTATGGTCGGTCATTTTTGACCGAAGAGCACAAGTGTGACTATTTTTTTTACGACCACTTAGCATGCTCGGATCATGACCTCAATTTTTTTGTGTCTTCACATACCCAATGGAATAAAAGTCACCAAGTTTCGTAACATTCCGATGAAGCTGTGATTTTTAACATTTCAAAACATACATTTTTTCGGTCAGAAATGACCGAAGAACACCTGAGGGCTAGAGCAATCTTGAAATTAATCTAGATTCATCTAGATTAAAATGGTCCATTTGAATTCTCCCGAAGGCATTTAGAATATGTGAGCTACCCAAAGAATGACTAAAAGTAAGTCTTTGAGAATAGTTCGCCTCGTGTAGGGATGTGAATTTCTGCCAAAAATGCCATATGACAATCGAGGAGAAAAAGTTGATTATCGTTTAAAAAACACAAACACTCACAATGACAAAAAGGGAGGCCGATTTAATCTTTAGAGATTTATCATCAAACCAACTGTTTATTAATTGAACAAGTAATGTGTTTTTGTCGTTTTTTTTTTTTTTTACAAATTAGGCTAATTGGAAGAAGAAAAAAAAAAAACAATAAAGCACGAATACAGTCCATTTTTGCATCGCCAAACCAGATGCTCCTTAGATCAAAAAATAATGTCATATGTCATAATGATTATTTTATGTGAACCTGCCTTGTTACTGGCAATATATGGGATCAAAATCCCGCCAAATGTATTGCGGCCAGCCGGCCACGGATCAAAAATAAGCATGATTCAAAAATGTAAAAACACATGTAAAAATATATTACACAAACTGAAAAATACAATGCAAAATTATCAGAAAAGCAAAGAACGTGGTCATGGATGAAAATCCCGGATCAAATATAAGAAGTGTGAATCAAAAAATCACAAGCATGATTAAAAACTTTAAACACATTAAAAAATATTTTGCACAAAACTTAAATTCAAGTTCATGTTTCTCGCTCTTCTTTCCGTGTTCTGCGCTTTCTCTTCCAAATGTTGCAGTTCGAGTTTCATGTAAATTGGGGCGGGCTTAAGCGTCACCATTGGTTCACAGTTCTAGATTGACAGTTCCTCCTCTAGCCAATCAATCGAAGAGGGGAGTTAAAGGTGCATTGCGCAACATTTCATGTAGAAATATCCCTTTTCTAACCCATACATGCTTAAACAATCGCCTGATGGCCTGAATGAGCCCTTTTCTGATCACTGCGACTGCTTCTATAACCCTGTACAGCAAAATAAATAAGAGGGATTCGGGCTCGAATTTGAGACATCATGCGCGTTCACGCTCACCTGGCCATGTCTGGCAGGTTTGTCGTGTATATTCACCGCCATTCTCCGTATCAGAGAAGACAACTCAAGCGACACAACTTTAGTCAACTTTCCACAAAAGTAGAAGATGGATTCAAAGGGGCTGTTTAGACCTGGTCACTTCATGTGTTTTCTGTGATCGGATAGCTATTCGATCGTGAAAAGACCAGGGTGTAGGGCCTAATAAAAAAATTTGTTTGGTTCCGGGTTCCGACCGACCCTGTCCAATTATGTGCGACCCAAATTTATTTTATGAGCTTGGGGAAGAAAAAATAAAAATTAAATAAATGCACGAATAAAAAACTTTGAGGCAAACTATTTCACACATCGTTTGTCAAACTGAACTATAATACATATACGTTAACACGTTTAACGTTTGGCCCATATGCCAACCGTTATGGCCCATATTACCTTGGATGACGGCATAAAGACCGCCGCCGTGTATGCCCATAAAAAAGGGAATAAACTCATTTAACAACGTATTGCATTATGTAGAAAGTGCTCCCCTTTGGCACATGGACTCTCCCAGTCACCCCTGTCATTCAGTGAGAAATGGACTATTCCAAAACTTTCCACCGGAGTTCGCGAAGTGACGGTGAAGAGAGTTGACGGTTAATGAAGGGAAAAGTAGATCGGCTGAATAAGTGTATATAGTTTTAGAGTGAGATACAGAGTATTAGCCAAATCGGAGGAGTTTCACTGATTGTGCGTGTGCGTGCATCACACTAACCAGACATCTATGCACAATTAATAAACCAACGATTTGGAATATATCCTGAGTGAGACATCATTGTTCTGACCGGACAAACTGTAGCCTTCAGCCAAACCTGAACTAGCAATTAGAGTGAATAGTCACAAGATTTTTCATGGTCCTTCGAGCCGGAGTGGTGAATTGCTACAGAGATGTCTCAACCCGAGAGAGAAGTGCCTGTCGTGCGTCCACGAAGAAAGATCAACCCACCGACTCATTTAGTGGATTATGAGCTTGGTGCGCCATTGTCACATCGACAGCCATTCCCAGACTTTAGCCATAGCAGAGTCCCATCACCAGCACAGACACGATCGACTTCTCCTGTCAGTCAAGAGTTAGATCATGAGGATTGGACACTGAGAGATGAATGGCAAAGTGAAAGTTTCGATGGGCAAGGAGAAGAGGAAGTAGAGCTTACATCCATGCTGCAGGTGATGAAACGCGAGAACGCTGACTTGCGGCTACAAACCAGCCAGCTTCCAGAGATTATTTCAGCATTACAGGAGTTGCGGCAACAGAATGCTTTGTTACATCACAAACTTCAGAGTCTTAAGGCAGAAAGGAGAGCCCCCTTCAGGCCAGTGACTTTACCAGTGCTATCTCCAGGTCCCTTTTCTCCTGAGGGGAGCCCTGAGACTCCACAACGGTTCCGTCCTACTCCAGCCCCACGGACAAACCCCCCAACACCGCCTACGGCCATGAGGGAACGGTGCACAGCTACAATACATGAGTGCATAGGATTAGCTGAGAAGTTCAGAAACATGGACATTTCCTCCTCAATGCATGATAGAGTACCATCACAAGTACGCTACAGCGACCACCCACCTCAACCCATGTACTCTCGTTCCTCCCAACACCTTCCAGCTTATCAGTCAGAGTTTGACACCACAGCACATGACAGTATGCCTCCGCATCCAGGCCACAGACAAGCGTTTTATCAGCCTTCATCAATACAAGAGAAAATGTACAGAGGCCCTGCTCCAACCATTCCCTTCCTAACATCCCCTGATCCTAGGGAGTTCTCTCGACTGAGAAAATAGCATTGGAGAACATTTTGCCTGAGGATGCAACAGAGCGATTCAAGTATCAGATCCTCACTGACCATCTTAAGTTGGAGGAAGCCCTACTTGTGGCAGACTCATACAGTAACTCAAACTTTCCTTTCACAAATACCATGAGAGCCCTCAATAAAATGTATGGCCAACCACATCAGCTAGCCTTACAACGCATTGCAGAACTGATGGATGGACCAAACATTCGAAGTGGAGATGTGAAAACTTTTCGCATGTTCGGACTCCAGGTGCGTTCCCTGGTCAGTATGTTGGAACAACTGGGTCAGAAAGGCAATGTAGAGTTGGAGTGTGGATCCCACGTGTCGAGACTGTTGAGCAAACTGCCACATGATCTCAGGTCCAGTTTCAAGAGGTACACACATCCTCTTCATGTCACTATCCCAACATTTTTGGACTTTGCAGACTGGCTTGAGTATGAGCTACAAGTTCAGGATGACCAAACTGATTATACCAGCCAGCCTAGAGTTCCTACAGTGCCGAGGAGAGAGCTGAGGAGAGACTCTAGACAGCCCCGCAAACCCACTACTATCCTCTTTGGTACAGAGAAACCAAAGGCCAGCCCAGCATCACCAGTTCATCCACCCAAACCAATTGCTGCTAAGAGAGAAGGGGTAAATGTTTACTATCCATACTGCGACAACAACAGACATTTCCTGAGCGGCTGTGAGAACTTTAAGTTACTCAACAAAGAGCAGAAGGTCAATTGGATCAAAAGCCAGAATAGATGTTGGCGCTGTAGGCGTGGTCATCATGTTGCTAATTGTACACTGAAAGCCCTCTGTCCATCTTGTAACAGAAAGCACTTGCTGGCCTTACATGATGTAAATGACCAGAGCAAAGCCACAGAAGAATCGGTTCCAGCCAGTGCAGTCTTGTATCTAGATCGACCTGTGATAACAAAATTCTGCTGAAGGTGGCTAAAGTTCTACTCCGAAATGGCAACAAATCCATGGAGGCATATGCAATCCTCGATGATGGGTCAGAGCGGACCATCATCCTCCATGAAGCTGCGCAGAAGTTGAATCTGAAGGGTCAGCCAGAGGACTTAGTTCTCCGTACAGTCAGGCAAGATACACAGACTCTTCACGGGGCGGCTGTGACCTTCACTGTGTCTTCAGTGGCTAACCCTCGTAAGGCTTTCATGATACGTAGCGCATTCACAACCAAGAGCCTGGGTTTAGCAGAGCACACTCATCCCGTCAAGGTACTCCAGAAGAAGTACAAGCATCTTGCAGGCCTTCCACTGCAGCACCTTCACAAAGTGAAACCAGTAGTTCTCATTGGTTCTGACTGCCCTCACCTCATCACACCCATAGAACCAGTCAGACTGGGTCCACCTGGTGGCCCTGCGGCTGTGAGAACACGCCTAGGATGGACACTACAAGGCCCAGCGCAAGAACTAACCAGCAGACTTTCCCCCCAGCAATGTCTTTTCACTAGCTTACGGCCCACTAATGACATTTATGCAAATGTGGAGAAACTGTGGAAAATGGACATTCTTCCGTATCAAAACGAGAAGGTACTGACAAGGTCTCGACAAGACAAAGAGTCCATCCAACTTCTCCAGGACAAAACCGTGAGAGTGGAGGTTGACAGAATCCAGCGCTACGCGACCCCTCTTTTACGTGCCAAACATATGCCATGTCTACATGCTCCCAAAGAAGCTGTCCTGCCACAATTAAGGGGAATAGAGAATCGACTGAACAAGAATCCTGATCAAGTGGCAGAAATCCAAGAACTCACGGAGTCTGATAACTGGAGATACGTGCCATCAAAGGAGAACCCTGCCGATGACATCACAAAGGGAAAACTGCTGTGTGACATAGGCCAGGAAAGCAGATGGAATAAGGGGCCAACATTCCTCAGACAGACAATTGAACATTGGCCGGAGATGCCACCATTTACAACCACTGATCAGGATAGTGAATTGAGAAAGCTAATCTTCATTGGCCTATCAACCACCACTCCACCTACTCCCGATCCACAGAAATACCATACACTTCCAGAGTTACTGAAGGCTTACATCCAGTATGCCAACGGGGCGGCCACCAATATCTCAACAGCAGAAGACTACAAAGAGGCAGAACTTGCAGTACTCCAGCAGAGCCAAACTGACTCATTTCCAGACGAACTGTCCTTCCTCAGAGCAGGTAAATCCTTGCCAAAAAATAGTCGATTGCTGTGCCTAGCCCCAGAATTTGATGAGGACACCAAACTCATACGCGTTGGTGGTCGTCTGCGTCAGATCAGCCAGTTAGAGGAAGATACAATACATCCTATTGTCCTCAACTCATCTCATCCAACTACCAAACTAGTAATTAAGGACTATGATGATCGGCTACATCACCCAGGACCAGATAGGGTGTTTGCTGAACTTCGGAGGAAATACTGGGTGATACGGGGACGGGCTGCAGTCAGAAACCATCAGCGACAATGTCCAGAGTTTCAGAGATGGAGAAGACAACCACATCCACCAAAAATGGCAGACCTCCCACCTGCGAGATTGAGGATCCATCAACCTGCCTTCTATTCAACAGGTGTGGACTGCTTTGGACCTTACACTATAAAGGTGGGACGCAGGAATGAAAAAAGATGGGGAATCATCTTCAAATGCATGACTTCCCGTGCAGTTCACATAGACATACTCACCAACATTGACACAGATTCCTTCTTGATGGCTTTACGGCGATTCATCTCCGGGCGTGGTAAACCTTTCGAGCTCCTGTCCGACCAAGGTACCAACTTTAAAGGAGGAGAAAGGGAACTGAAAGAGTCATTCATTGCCCTTAATCCTGAGCTTCAAGCCCAACTCGCTAGCCAACAAATAAGATTCATCTTTAATCCACCCAGTTCACCTCATTTCGGTGGATGTTGGGAGAGAGAAATCCGTTATTTGAAGGCTGCACTTAACGTCACCATTGGCAGCCAGACAGTCACAGAAGAAGTGCTGAGAACTGTCTTCATAGAAATAGAAGGAATCCTCAACTCCAAACCCATTGGCTACACTTCTTCGGACATCGCGGATCCAGATCCAGTAACCCCAAACATCTTGTTGATGGGGCGGCGAGATGCCTCATTACCGCAAGTGGTATACCAAAACTCTGAACTCCTGAGCTGTAAGAGATGGAGACATAGCCAGCTCTTGGCTGACCATTTTTGGAGGCACTTTATTCGACACTACCTACCCAACCTCCAAATCAGACAGAAATGGAAAACTGAAGAAGCTGATCTACAGGTCGGTGACACAGTCATGATCGTGGACCAACAACTGCCCCGCGCTCTTTGGCCTGTAGGGAAAATTGTTCAGGTCTTTCCTGGGTTGGACAAGAGAGTCAGATCTGCGGAAATACAGGTTAACGGCAAGACTTACACTCGACCTGTAGCCAAAATTATATGTCTGCCCTCTCTACCTGACTAGCCTTGAACTTAATGTAGCAGTCACTTAAAGTTGACAAATTCACACTGTGAATTCGGGGGCGGCTGTAGAAAGTGCTCCCCTTTGGCACATGGACTCTGCCAGTCACCCCTGTCATTCAGTGAGAAATGGACTATTCCAAAACTTTCCACCGGAGTTCGCGAAGTGACGGTGAAGAGAGTTGATGGTTAATGAAGGGAAAAGTAGATCGGCTGAATAAGTGTATATAGTTTTAGAGTGAGATACAGAGTATTAGCCAAATCGGAGGAGTTTCACTGATTGTGCGTGTGCGTGCATCACACTAACCAGACATCTATGCACATTTAATAAACCAACGATTTGGAATATATCCTGAGTGAGACATCATTGTTCTGACCGGACAAACTGTAGCATTCAGCCAAACCTGAACTAGCAATTAGAGTGAATAGTCACAAGATTTTTCACATTAAAATAAAGTAACGAAAGGAACTTCGCCCAACATAACAAAGTACAAAGTAACAAAGTACACCCTGCTCCGCGATCGGTGACAGTAGGCGCGGTGTCAGTTATGTCAAATATAGCTAGCTACTACACGTTGAAATGCTATATGATTGACATTTATCTTCTTATGAGCATTAACAGTGGAAAAGAGCACAAGTTTAGTTTGTGATGAGAAGTTCAGTTTGTGTTTTTATAACAATGGACAGAAATGAACAGTTATCCAACATATTTCCTACATAATATAAATGTGAACTTTATGATGATGAGTGTAAAACATCTTGAATTATTGATCCTTCATACAATTAAAGTTAAAGGTTCAGAGATGATCAGATTCATGACACGATATTGTTTAGTTTCTGACGGATGTTTTCTTCTTCTCCACTGAATTTCTCACAGGAAGTCAACATTCCAGCACCGGATCAAATGAACGAGGAAGGCCCACAATGCAGTGGGACCCACAAAGTAAATAATGTTGCTTACAGTAATTCAGCCTCACATAATCATCACATCAATATAATAATACTGAGCTGATCAGTTATAGTTCACATTTACTACCATAACATTCACTATTGTCACAAGGTGACGAAGTAGAGGCGGAACTAAAAAGTCTGCGGAGGGATGTTTCCACCCAGAGCGGTTTCAACCGAACACCCAGCTAGCCTCGGATGCGTCGCTACCATAGTAACAGCAGCCGCTGATGGCAAAGTGATAGCAGACACACAGCCTTTAGAAAGCATAAAGCAAAGCTTTGAGAGACCGAGGAGGACAGGACGGGTGTGGGTGGTTGTGTTGGGTTGTTGTTGCGCCCTGTCCATCAAGCAGACATCAGAAGATAATGAAGGTTATGGATGTAAATTTGAGTGATATCACACTTTAACTAGTGATGGCCAAATGAAGCATTTCGAAGCATTATTTTTTTCTGATACTATTGTGTCGAAAATGGTTCATTACTCGAAGCTTCATTCAGATAGAAATGGCAGCACCATCTCCTGGTGAAGTAAATGTAATGCAACAAAGCTGACAACCATAAAATGCAAGTAGTGTGTTAAGGCCAATTTATACTTCTGCGTAGGGTGCGCGCAGTAGGTACGGCGTAGCGTACGTACAGACGCGTCCCATTGCGCGTACCCTTCGCCGTCGCCTGACGCGCACCTCCTCAAAAATGTAACTACACGTCGCGACGACGCGGACCGCAAGATCGGTGATTGGTCGGCTAGGTAGCGTCGCATTTCCTCCTACGCATTTCCGCACGTACCTTCTCACGTATTTCCATCACTGTCTATGATTTCCACACGTACCATCTCCTCCGACGTCTTCTCTCATTTCTGCCTTTCAGTTTTAGCAATTTCACTAAAGTGAACTGTTTTTCCACCTCAATAAGCTCCAACTCCAACATGATCCACTCTCTTTCAGTCGCTATTGCTTGTAGTAACCTAGCCGCGAGGAATCTAAACACAGTGGAACATTAAAACTCTCCGCCGCCAACTAGCGTTTCGGAGCAGTACTGCAGAGCAACAAGACCTGAACGCAGAAGTATAAATGCTCATAACGGCGTTGGCTACGCACGCACATTACGGCGTACCATCGACGCAGAAGTATAAATTGGCCTTTAACGCCCCGTTTTGACGAGTTTACTGAAGCGATCAAGGCTGAAACAGTGTTAGTGCTGTGAAACTCATGTAGGTGAATTTTACAGATACGGATGAATTTCATGTGTTCACATTGATAATGAAACAATAAGGATTGTGCGTGCGTGTGTGTGTAATTATTTCTTTAGAGGAGAACAGAAGATCAGACCAGCTTAAAAAAAGTTGGAAACCATCACAGAAATTGTAATGGTTTAGATTAAAATACCAATAGGAACCATTTGCTTTTACCAATTAAACCATGTTTTCCATGAGTATTGAAACCATGACATTATACTGCTTCTTTCCTATGGGAACCACCAGAACTCTGTAACTTAACTGGTGGGACTGATATTTTTGTATTTTGAAAGGATGTGCTTGTGTAACTGGTTGAACTTGAATAATGTAGCGGTTTTTAAAGTCTTTCTCCATATCATTCACTAGATATGAAAAATATTTGTATGCAGAAATGTCAAAGAACTAATCTTATTCGGGAAAATAAGTTTAAAGTGTTCCCAAACTTGTGAACGACTCTATCACAACACTAAAATGAACTCAATCCAGTCTCACTAATAATGCCGATCCAAACACCGACTACTAACCCACGGTGTTGCCATGGTGCTTCACTTTTATGAGAAATACAGCCGCCAGGTTTCAAACCTGTCAACTGTAACGTACGGACAGAGACGGTCGGATCCATGTGCAGCACTTTATTACAACAGGCAGACATGAAAACTAGCAAACACTTAAACAAAGGGGCAATCCAGAAACTCGTGGTCAAAACAGGCAATGGTCGAGGCAGGCAGCACAGGTTCGTGAACAGTCCAGGAAACAGGCAAGGGTCAAGAGTCCAGGGAAACACGGAGACACAGAACAGGGAATAACGCTCGGAATTGCACGCTTACAGTGTAACAAGACTTCGCAAGGGACACAGGGAAAACTCAGGCTTAAATAAGGAACTCAATAACCAATAATGAAACACAGCTGAACATAATGAAACACAAAGAGTCCATGGGGAAACAAACATGGGGAGAGGGTGCCCTCTAGTGGCTCTCGAGGGCACCACGGCTGCTGATCGTCACATAACCCCCCCTCTAAGGAGCGGCTTCCAGACGCTCCTAAGAGCTCCGGGGGGAGGTCAACGGGGGCTGGGATGGAGGGCCAGGCCCATGGAGAGGCAGGAGGCCAGGCACATGGAGAGGCCTGGGGCCGTGGAGCGTGGGTGACCAGGAAGGAGCAGGACGTGATGGCGGCCAGGGCAGAGCAGACACAGGCGAGGTCCATGACAGCCTCGCCTCCATGGCCCTCACGGACTCAGAGGTCCATGTCAGGATCACCTCCATGGCCCCCACAGAGTACTTACTGCCCCCCCCCAAAAAATACTTGGGGAAATTCACGGGAGGAGCCTCTGGGTGGTGAACTGGTACAGGAAAGGCCTCCCGGAGCTTGAAGGGTGCAGGCAGAGCGAGGCGCAGAGGCGGGGCCGGCAGGGCGAGGCGCAGAGGCGGGGCCGGCAGGGCGAGGCGCAGAGGCGGGGCCGGCAGGGCGAGGCGCAGAGGCGGGGCCGGCAGGGCGAGGCGCAGAGGCGGGGCCGGCAGGGCGAGGCGCAGAGGCGGGGCCGGCAGGGCGAGGCGCAGAGGCGGGGCCGGCAGGGCGAGGCGCAGAGGCGGGGCCGGCAGGGCGAGGCGCAGAGGCGGGGCCGGCAGAGCGAGGCGCAGAGGCGGGGCCGGCAGGGCGAGGAGTCTGGGCACGCTCACCGGGGCCTGGCGAACCAAACGAGTCCTCCTTCTCCTCCTGCGGCGGCGCGTCACAGGGCTAGACACACTCGCTGGGCTGGACAACTCACTCACTTGAACTGGAGATGCAGCGCTCAGCTGAAGAGGAGATGCAGCGCTCACCTGAAGAGGAGATGCAGCGCTCACCTGAAGAGGAGATGCAGCGCTCACCTGAAGAGGAGATGCAGCGCTCACCTGAAGAGGAGATGCAGCGCTCACTTGAAGAGGAGATGCAGCGCTCACTTGAAGAGGAGATGCAGCGCTCACTTGAAGAGGAGATTCGATTACTTGAACTGAAGACTCACTGGACAGACTAAATTCAACACTGGACACACTTGATTCACTCGGCTCAGCACTTGACTCACTTGACTCGGCACTCGATTCACCCAGCTCGCTATTTGACTCACTTGATTCACTCAGCTCGGCACTTGACTCACTCGAGTCGGCTGGCACGCGCTCAATCTCCGGTTCGACCCGCGACACCTCCGCTGTCTTAGGAACAGCACTTTTAACAGGGCCAGTGCGGGATACGGGCTCGAGGGGTCCGACATGATGAGTGGTTTTGGCAGGACCGATATGCTTAGAAGCTCCTCTGACGGTCCTTAAGGGAGGATCAAACAGTTTAGCGAGCTGAGGCTTATGCGGCGTGCGGAGTGAGTGAGAGAAATCCGCCGCATACGAAACTCCCCGGCGCAGGGAAAAGAGCAGTTCCTCGAGACCCTCCTTTTCTGCGGGGAGTTCAAAAGCCTTTCTGAACAGGGCGGTAAACACGTCGAAAGGAGGAAACGACATCCGACCTGGTTCCCAAAACGTGCCTGCCCACTCCAGAGCCTTTCCAGTCAACAGTGAGCAGATGAAAGAAACGCGGTCGGTATCCGAGGCGTATAACTGGGGCTGATGTTTCATATATAAACTGCACTGCTGAAGAAATCCTTCACACGCTTCAGGTGAGCCATTAAACTTCTCGGGAAACGGCGTACTGGAATTACTGCATGCGGTACTCACACAGGGTTGCGGTGGAACAGGTGCAGCGGGAGCTTGGGCTTGATTAGTGCTTGTGCTCTGCGGAGACCATGACTGCACGGAGCTTGCTAGTTCCTCGAGGAGAGAAGTTAGTCTCGCCAGCTGAGAACTATGAGAGGCTAGCATTGAAGCTCGGGTCTTGACCACGGCGGATAGATGCTGAAAGTCTGCTGGATCCTCGTTTGGCGAAGTCTTCTGTAACGTACGGACAGAGACGGTCGGATCCATGTGCAGCACTTTATTAAAACAGGCAGACATGAAAACTAGCAAACACTTAAACAAAGGGGCAATCCAGAAACTCGTGGTCAAAACAGGCAATGGTCGAGGCAGGCAGCACAGGTTCGTGAACAGTCCAGGAAACAGGCAAGGGTCAAGAGTCCAGGGAAACACGGAGACACAGAACAGGGAATAACGCTCGGAATTGCACGCTTACAGTGTAACAAGACTTCGCAAGGGACACAGGGAAAACTCAGGCTTAAATAAGGAACTCAATAACCAATAATGAAACACAGCTGAACATAATGAAACACAAAGAGTCCATGGGGAAACAAACATGGGGAGAGGGTGCCCTCTAGTGGCTCTCGAGGGCACCACGGCTGCTGATCGTCACAGTCAACACTGGATCGGGCTGTCAAAGCAGTCAGGCGTTTCACTACGGAGTGAACCAGTGTGTTTGCTTCAGACGTCATGTTCACGTGACTAGTGACGTAATGATGCAAGCTCTGTCTGAAGCAGTGGTTCATTACAAGGACCTTTCGAGTTTGAAGCAAGCTTCGGAGCGTCGGTGACGTAACATCACTAACTTTAACTGATCAGACACAGTATAAATATATGTGATTATTATGTGAGACTGTATAGTTGGTGGAAGTGTGTAACTGCAGTGTTTAAAAGTATTTAAAATAACATTAATAATCATATGTGAAAATGATATAAACAAAACAGGAAAAACTGCATCAACATTTGAATGTTTATTAATTAACTCTGATCAACCGAAAGGCCCTGAACTACATAAGACTTTTTAAAATAACGTCTGTAGACTATATGATATTTATAGTAAAATTGTGTTCATTAGCCTACAGGAAATCCTCTTAATGATGAAATGATCGTGTTTAGCTCTTAATGAGGATTATAGACTGATGTTTGCTGTTTCTCACTTATTCCTTGTTTTTATAGGTGGCAATTACAGACCATTCTCCAAAACCAGAAAACAGGAAGATCATCAGACACCGGAGTATTGGGGCATTAAATATGATTCACTGATTTTGGCTAGACTTGTAAGAGGTAAATACAGTGTTAGTTTATAATCTTTAATCTGACTCTTCATATCATCACTGAAGACAAACTCTTGTTTTCTCTATAGCAGTGATTTTATATGAATAATTCTTCAGTTAATTCTGCTCTTAAACTGAATGTATTTTCTGTCATTATGTATATCTGTCACAAAGTTAAACCCCACAGAAGCACCAGACAAGTGTCAGTTCCACACTGATAAAAATGATTTTGTGATGAAGTAAATGCTAAAGAAAAACAAATATTTACATGAAAAGTTAGTTCAGGCAAGAATTAAAACAACAAAGTAAATTCTATATTATTACTCAATTCAAGCGTGTAGAAATGCAAGCATAAATATCAATGTTATTTTTAAGTCAAATTACTCAACTTTTCTAATACTGGTGTTCCCATCATGTACTGGGCCTTGAATAATTAATGAGGTTGATGAGCTGTTTTCCAGCTGTATTTACAGTTTCATCATTAATTTTACTGTTAAGGTTAGTAACTTGCCATTTTATGACATTCGGATTCATTTCCTACTGAAAATGACACATTCATACTCAAAAACATGATGAAGAGTTAGAATATGATCTGTATGTAGTCTCATACAGCCAACACACAACCTAACTAACAACATTCAACACACACAAATGCAGTTTAGTGTGATAGTGAAACTGTTAGAGCTAGTGAAGCAGCACTGCGTTACCTCAAGTTTAATTAGTCTAATAAACTGACCTGTGTGAGTATTAATTCAGCGCTTGCGTGTAGTTCGGTAGAATGAAATGTCCTTATTCCTTTATATCCGCGGGAATCGCGTTGTGTGTGGCGTATACGTCTAGCAATCGCTCCTGCTTCACACCACAGTCATGTTAAAAACATCACTGTATTCACTCATCCATAAAAGATCCATCAGCTTGGCAACAAGATACATAATTCCGCTTAATGCGGAATATACGTCATCAATATACGCCTTTGTTATTGTAAGAGGTTAGCGGCCCCTGGTGGCGAAAAATCCTCCATATTGTACCTTTAAGTAGAGTTTACTTAATTCCATATTTACTTAAAAAAACATGCATACAAACTTGCCAAAGAAAAATTAAGTAAATTTTACTTTTTTTTTTTTTTCCAGTGAATGATCACAGTTATGAATGAACCAGTATTTATAATAACAGGGAATGTTCTGGGCAAGATTCTCTCAAAGTTATGAACAATCGTTCCTCCAGTAACATTACACATATCTGCTCTTAAATAATGTTCTCAAAACATCAGCACAAAAAAATTATTTACACGTCATTTATTTTATTCAAAAGTTCTGAAACTGAAAGCTTTTAGAACTTTTCCTGAAAGCTTTCAGTTGGTTGTTAGTTAGTTTTTTAAATGTTAATTCTTGTTATTTGTTTCAAAACATTCAACATTCAAAAGTAATGTTCCCATAATGTTTGTAAGATTATAATGTTCTCTATAAGACGATATAAACGTTCTCTTAATGTTTTGCGGACCTTCACATAAACATGAATAATATTTTTTAAACAATAAAAAAGAACATTCAGAAATAATGTTTTCATAAATGTTACCAAACGTTTTTAATATTTCTTTGTTTAGTGGGAAGAGTGAATGATTTATGGCGACTTCTCAGAATCAGGCCGTTATAATAACTATAATAACTATGATGCTGTATGATTGACATTGATTGACATTAACAGTGGAAAAGAGCACAAGTTTAGTTTGTGATGAAAAGTTCAGTTTGTGTCTTTATAACAATTGACAGAAATGAACAGTTATCCAACATACTTCCTACATAATATAAATATATATAAATATATATATATATATAAATATAATATAAACACACAACTTTATGATGATGAGTGTAAAACATCTTGAATTATTGATCCTTCATACAATTAAAGTTAAAGGTTCAGAGATGATCAGATTCATGACACGATATTGTTCAGTTTCTGACGGATGTTTTCTTCTTCTCCACAGAATTTCTCACAGAATATCCCAGCACCGGATCTAATGACCGAGGAAGGCCCACAATGCAACAGAAGAAACACAGTAAATAATGTTGCTTACAGTAATTCAGCCTCACGTAATCATCACATCAATATAATAATACTGAGATGATCAGTTATAGTTCACATTTACTACCATAACATTCACTATCATATTCTCTTCTGATGTCGGCCTCAGAAAGTAGAATATTTCATGGCCTCGTGAAAATATGAGAAACAGTCGGACACACACACACACACACACACACACACACACACACACACACACACACACACACACACACACACACACACACACACACACACACACACACACACACACAGAGTGTGTATAAAGCTCAGAACATCATCATGCACAGCTCTGAACGATGAGGATCTTTATTAAGTCTTTATTAGAAGTGTAACTGATGCTCTTCATCATTCGTTGCTCTGAATAAAAGCAGCTGCTAAATTATTAAAAGTTATTACTTTATGATGAAAGATTATGAAGAGAAACATTGTGCTTCTTTATAAAAACATGCACTGATGTGTCGATATCAATACGAGGAACATTTACTATATTTTTAATATTTCTATGAGGTGTTTATTATAAAATAATTTGTGTTGTGAGATATTTTATTTTGAGAGGCCAACATCAGAAGATAATGAAGGTTATGGATGTAAATTTGAACGATATCACACTTTAACTGATCAGAGCAGAGTATAAATATATATTTATGTGATTATGTGCAAAATCACTGTTATAAGGAGTTTGAACAATGGTAAAATCCACACACTCCTTTTTATTTTTTATAATCTGTTTCTTGCCTCTGGTTTTCTTAGTTTGGGACCTTTAATATTATAGCTGTTTATTAACACTGACATTGCAATATTTTGTTTTTCTGCGATATACTGTATATTACGTAATGAAAACAATTTTACCTGATGATTTTAATAGCTCTATTCATAAATAATCAACCATTCTATGATGATTGGGGTAATTTTGTATGGTTGGGAATCTGCATAGAAAATAATAAACAAATTAGAATCATAAATTAATAATACAGAGGAAATACAGATGAAATAAGCAGTGCTTTATGTTTTTCAGGTAAATATGATTCAGATAATTAATATAGTTTTATCTTTGTTAAAGCCACTAAAGGGATTTTCTCATTGTCTTTTGTTGTTTGATTAACTTTGACACAAACTGTTGTTGGTTTATTAGGTTACTGTCACTTTAAAGCTACACTGTGTGATTTTAACCCCCATCTAGTGGTGAAAAGGTATAAGATCATCCTGTGAATATTAGTTTCTGTTCCTCTCAATTCCGATTTGGTTTTAACTCCTACGGTGGTCAATGTAGTCCAAGATTAACATGGCTTCCGGTTCGACCTCGTCCATGAGTGTTAACTCAAACGTAAACGCGAAAGGCGAAGCTTGAATTAATGGGTATGTCCCTCTTTGGCTAATGTACTTTCAAGATGGAGGGTCAACATGGCGACCGACATTAGAACCCCTTACCCGTATGTATTTTACAATGGCATATTATACTCTCACGAAAATACTTTATTACTTGAACAAAGTAAATATACATTAATGAGCACATATATTTTTGAAAGAACTAAGTGTTTTTAGCTAAGAATAAACTAAAAGATTGCACAGTGTAGCTTTAAGACGAATGCGCATATTTAATACGACACGCATCTGTTTTCTTTCTGTTTACAACTTATAATCATAATAAATCATCCCTGAAATTACTTAAGCTGGACTATGACACTATTTTCTTCTAGAAACAAACTTTGTTGCATTATTTTCCTGTTATTTCTGTAAAGCTGCTTTAAATCAATATCTATTGTAAAAAGCGCTGTATAAATAAAGTTGACTTGACTTGATTTTGTGAACTTGTGTGTATTTGTCAGTTTAAAGGGATAGTTCACTTTGAAGTTGATTTTTGGTATGTTTTATATTACCTCAAGGGCATCCAAGATGTAGGTGTCTTTGTTTCCACAGTATTTTCAATTTTGATATTTTTAGGTCAAACCGTTCTTGTCTGTCAGTCATATAATGGAGGTCTATGGTCACCACCTCAAAGAGCATGCACAGAGAAGTCCAAATTAAACATGATTTAATGACTCGTAAATCTAAGTACACATTGATGGCCTAAGACACGAAACGAGCGGTTTGTGTGAGAAAACGAACAGTATTTATATCGTTTTTACCTCTTGTAACCACAGCCACGTCCAACTGATCTGAGGACGAGGGCGCTTCGGTCTGCACAAGCGCCGGAAATGATCTCTCGCGTGTGCGTCACTCATTGTTTACAGAGATTTCGGAAGTGTTATCCTTCACTGTGAAGATCTAAACATATTTAAATATACAGGAAATTGCATTGGAAGACGATTTCGATATATCTAAATATGTTTAGTGAAAGGTAAAACTTCCGAAATCTCTGTGTAAACAATGAGTGACGTACACGTGCGAGAGATCACTTCCGGCGCATTCGCAGACCGAAGTGCCCGTGCCGTCAGATCCAGGGGCGAAAATTTCATCAAAATGTTGGGGGGGACAATAAACATAACAATTCTCAAGAGCAAATTTTGAAGGGGACACCAATAATACAGGCAAAAAAATACAGAGGAAAGCCTTACTACTATTATTAGTGTAGCATGGAGACCATTTCATTATACTTCTTAAAATTTCTTTCTGGTTTAAGCCAGCGGCGAATCTGTTTACATACTCTCCTCACGCAGCGCAGCGATTTCATTTCATTCATTGACTAATTCTTTAACTATATTAAATGATATAAACCAACTAAATCACAGTGAAAGCGTTAGAATCTAAATGCACAGCGCACCCGGACTTTCTAATCAGTGTATGGCCAGCAATATTGTAATGTTTAATGACATGAAGATAGTGTCTGTTATTATTGTTATGTACAATTAAATACAATCGTTGCTGAGTCTGCGGTCTGAACACTTTACCTCAGAGCATCCGTTAACTGAATGAATTGAGAATCTCACCTGAAAAATCAAGCAGCTGATTTCTGTAAATGAATGCAAAACTAAATGTATATTGCAGCATAGGGCGAAGTCAGGATCCGTCAGCACGGATTTGAGACAAAAATAATTTAAATTGTATATAAAACTATGTAAATGGCGCTCTGTGGCGCAGCAGGGTTTTGAACACGGTCCTGAGCCGTTGCTGGGCGCCGCGGACAGACGCCGAACGGCGCCGCCGGTGTGTGTACACTCAATAGAGAATAATGTGTTCGAATTTTAAAGACGTGGCGCTGCGCGACGCGCCACTACGCTTCTCGTCCGGTGTGCGACCCCCTTTACTGGAGTTCCACAACTATTCAAACACTATGTTTTTCTCTCCCGCCACCGGAATGTGTGTGTCTGAGGTAAAAGGGACGGAGGCGGTGGACCAACGCACTGTGAGGCAAGGGAGGGGGGTCTCAAAATGTTTAGTACGCTTTTTTCGTAATTGCCCCGTTTGCATTTGTGTTATTTTATTTCTTAATTATTTGAAGAATATATCATTACATTATTTACAATACACATATTTTAATGGTTTTTTTTGGGGGGGACAACCCTCAGATAGGGGGGGTCCCGACCCCCCCGCGATTTCCGCCTATGGTCAGATCACTTGGACGTGGCTGTGGTTACAAGAGGTAAAACGATATAAATTTTCTCACACAAACCGCTCGTTTCGTGTCTTAGGCCATCAATGTGTACTTACATTTATGAGTCATTAAATCATGTTTAATTTGGACTTCTCTGTGCATGCTCTTTGAGGTGGTGACCATAGACCTCCATTATATGCCTGACAGACAAGAACGGTTTGACCTAAAAATATCAAAATTGAAAATACTGCGAAAACAAAGACACCTACATCTTGGTTGGCTTTGAGGTAAGATAAAACATATCAAAAATCAATTTCAAAGTGAACTATCCCTTTAACCATAATAAGACATGTGCGAGAGCTCAGTTTAATACTATTGGGACACTCCATCTGATATCCAGCTTTCTGTGCTCGTGCTTCAATGTTTGTCTCAGAAAACCATAAATCAGAAGTTTAGACTGAAGTTTAAAACACATGACGATAATAAACTCAAGATGATGAAGACCTGCAGTGACTGCAAAAGAGGCCATCATCAATCAAACACGTTTTAGTTTTCGGCAGAGTATCAGAAGCACGAGCTGTAAAGGCTCCGCCCTCTTCTGGAAAGGGGTTGGGGCAGAAGCAGCTCATTTGCATTTAAAGATACATGCACAAAAACAGCATGTTTTTCCTTCCACTCAAAAATGGGCATTTACAACATTGAATAAACATGATCTAAGGGATATTTTGAGCTGAAACTTTCAGCTCAAAAAAGAGTTGTATTTAAAAGTCTCTTATTGGTCTGATTAATGAAGCTGTCTATAAAACAAACAACACAAACCCTACAATTTAATATAATATCACGTATTATAAAGATCCCTAATATTTATTGATGTTGACTGATTTGTTAATTGCAATTTTCAGCTTTTCATGTTTTCAACTTTTTATGTTTCTGCTTGAACAATAGGCTTTTTTCTCTGATTTTGAAAACTCTTCGCGATCGACTTAGATCTCTTCCAAGATCGACGGGTTGGTGATTCCTGTAATGTTACTGTTTTACGGTCAATGACATGAGTACTAATCAGCTGTCTTACGAACGTAACAGCACATTTATACCCACATAGCAAAGCCATTACACAGCGAGGGAGAACTAAGTTACATGAAACAATACAACTATTTTACACCATTCACAAGGGAAAAGTCACTAATCATGGAGTTTATGGCTTTCAGCTTTCTGCGGCTTCTCTTTCAAGGTAGTGACGAAACGCGTTCTGTTGTTTGTTCCTGTTCGGCTACGGTAGAACATGACTTTCATAGAAGGGGATACCCGCAGTTATGTAGATATAAATGTCTCATTCTAAGGTAATAAAAACATTACGGTTTATTAAGTAAGTTCTTTATACACCACTGAAAACATAGTTATGGATGTCATATTGCATTTCTGTTAACAGATTTTTTTTTAATAGATATCAACTTTTTTACACATTGCACCTTTAATGGCTGTAGTGGACGGATGTCACAGGACTCACACTCATGTACAGTGTTGATGATGCAATTTAAGTTCTGTTGCTTTTATATGAAAAGAAAAATGAATAAGACACCCACAGTACTGTTATTTATTTCCATTTGATAGATGGGTTTATAAATTCTAAATAATTTTTACTATAATTACAGATTTTTTTAATTAATATGACAATCAAATAATCAAATAACACAAAGAAAGTATTTAAAACAGTTTCTGTTTTTGAATCCTTTGATATATTTGTTTTTAGCCTCCCCTTGGCTGTCTGTTTTTCTGTGTGTGTGTGTGTGTGTGTGTGTGTGTGTGTGTGTGTGTGTGTGTGTGTGTGTGTGTGTATATATATATATATATGGATTATTGTAGGTCTGACTGCAAATTGACATTTTTTTATTAACAATCATTTGGACTCACACAGAGATCAATAATCTGCATATGAATCTCAACAATGGTGACATTCTTAATGCCATAATGTATGCTGGAAGACACCATAGTTTAAAACCCATTGCTCCCAGCATGCATTGCTGCTGTGTAAGAAAACAAGATAACACATACAGTAACAAAACAATAAAGACAAAAAATGTACTTCATTATAAAACTTTATTGAAGGTTTGTTTCTCCTGGATCAGGATGGAATGATATGAAAAAGACGTGAGAGCCAGAGACTGATAAAACCAGACATTTAAGACAAAGAAAAGTTCAGTGCTCCGCGTTGCACCCGTTCACTTTAAAACCATTCAGAGCTCAACAACAGCCCGTATGAACATCCACATGAAGCGTCTTGAGAAGTGTTCGTTTAACTCTACACACTGCATTTCAAACGCCGTCTGTTCATTTCAACACAATCAGTGTGCTTTCAGTTACACCAGTCCTTTTAAAAGAGCAGGTCTTTGGGAAAGCACTGCTCATATTTAAATACCGCAACAGTGATACCCGAACCGCATCGGCTGCCTTAGTAAGAGGTAAGTTTCTCGAGTTTCTCGGTGCCTGTTCCTGAGCCGGAGGCAGAGCCAGTGCCTGTTTCTGAACCGGAGCTCATGTCGGTTCCGGACCCAGTGTTTGTGTCTGTCTTTGTGACTGTTTCCATTCTAGTGTCTGTTCCCGAGCCGGTGTCTGTTCTCGAGCCGGTGTCTGTTCCTGAGAGGGCTTCACCGCCCTGGCCGCCCGAGGGGTCTTCACCGCCCTGGTCGCCCGAGAGGTCTTCTCCGCCCTGGCCGCCCGAGGGGTCTTCACCGCCCTGGCCGCTCGAAAGATCTGCTCCTCCCTGGCCGCCCGAGGGGTCTTCACCGCCCTAGCCGCCCGAGGGGTCTTCACCGCCCTGGCCGCCCAAGGGGTCTTCACCGCTCTGGCCGCCCGATGGACTCTGTGTTTCTCCCTGTTCGCCCGATGGACTCTGTGTTTCTCCCTCACCGCCCCATGGACTCTCTGTTTCGCCGTGGCCGCCCGATGTCCCTGTCCCGCCCTGGTCTGTCCCTCCCGTCCCTCCCTGGTCTATCCCTTTAGTCCCTCCGATCAGTCCCTTCCGTTCCGCCCTGGTGTTTCCTTCCTGCCCCGCCCTAGCCTGATGGAGCGCCTGGTAGCTAGTGATGTTACGTCTGACACCGACGCTCCGAAGCTTGCTTCAAACTCGAAAGGTCCTTGTTATGAACCACTGCTTCGGAGCTTGTATCATCACGTCACTAGTCACGTGAAAATGACGTCTGAAGCAAACACACTGGTTCACTCCGTAGTGAACCTACTGCTTTGACAGCCGATCCAGTGTTGACAGGTTTGAAACCTGGCGGCTGTATTTCTCATAAAAGTGAAGCACCATGGCAACACCGTGGGTTAGTAGTCGGTGTTTGAATTGGCATTATTATTGAGAGTGGATTGAGTTTATTTTAGTGTTGTGATGGAGCATCGAGAAAGTCGTTCGCAAGTTTGGGAACACTTTAAACTTATTTTCCCGAATAAGATTAGTTCTTTGACATTTCTGCATACAAATATTTTTCATATCTAGTGAATGATATGGAGAAAGACAGAAACTTTAAAAACCCTCTGCTACATTATTCAAGTTCAACCAGTTACACAAGCACATCCTTTCAACATACAAAAATATCAGTCCCACCAGTTAAGTTACAGAGTTCTGGTGGTTCCCATAGGAAAGAAGCAGTATAATGTCATGGTTTCAATACTCATGGAAAACATGGTTTAATTGGTAAAAGCAAATGGTTCCTTATTGGTATTTTAATTGAAACCATTAGAATTTCTGTGATGGTCTGATCTTCTGTCCTTGTCTAAAGAAATAATTACACACACTCATCATCATCCTTATTGTTTTATTATCAATGTGAACACATGACATTAATCCGTATCTGTAAAATTCACCTACTACATGAGTTTCACAGCACTAACTGTTTCAACTTTGATCGCTTCAGTAAACTCGTCATAAACGGGGTGTTAACACACTACTTGCATTTTATCGTTATCAGCTTTGTTGCATTACATTTACTTCACCAGGAGATGGTGCTGCCATTTCTATCTGAATGAAGCTTCGAGTAATGAACCATTTTCGACACAATTGTATCAGAAAGCAATAATGCTTCGAAACGCTTCATTTGGCCATCACTACTGGTAGCCGCTCCGTAGGGAGGATGTCTGTCTTGTCTGTGATGCACATGGGTGTTTTGTTATGTTGAGCCAAGGGCTCTTGTCATTGTTTGATCCCTCCCCCTTGTTATCTGATTATTGGTTATTTTCTCCACCTGTCTGTCTCGTTACCCTCCTTTGTTTGCCTGCCTATTTAGTCTTCCTGTGTTTGCTGTCCTGTGCTTGTTCGTTGTTATTGTTCCGTGTGTTAGTCGTGGGAGTTCTGTGCCTGTCCTGTCAATTCTGTCTTGGATCAAGTTATACCTTGGATCAAGTTATACCTTGGATTTCTTTTGTTGGTTGGTTGTTTGGTTTATTTTATGTTTTCTTTATTAAATGTTATCAAATTCACTCTGCACTTGAATCCTTCCATTTTCAACAACCCACCGTGACGGACTCATGTAAGAACATCTTGGAAAGGTTTGTGTATATAAAGGGTTTTATAATTGACAACATTGACCCCACTTTTACTAATATTACCTCAAGTAAAAGGAAAGAATATACAGTATAATACATTTCATTTGTGCTAAATGCCATACACGTAAATGTTAAGAACAGTAAAACCCAAACTTTGTTTTTGGTTCTCGAAAAAGAAATGCAGAAATATATATAAACACATTTTTTTCAATCACACAATAAGAAAGCACTTTTAAACTTTTTCTGTTTGTGAATCCTTTGATATATTAATGTTTTAATCACATAAATGCAGTCTTGGTGAAATAATATATATATATATATACACACACAAACATACACTTAACACACTCCAGTAACTGGATCTTCAGGTTTGAATCACATGAGTCAGGTTCACTCACTCTCTCTGGTGTGAAGTTTCGGGCGAGCGTTGTGCGCTGGTGAGGGTCGAGGCCTTGGCAGCCGTTGAGAAACTCTGGCAAGAAGGAAGAGTAAAACGCTTGGAAATCCACAGCCGCCATGTTGTAGAGCGCCAGCGTGATGTCGTCCTGGAGGAGGTCGTGACTCTTGTGCAGCAGGACTTGCAGGAGAACATTTATGAAGTGGAACAGCATGGAGGTCCTGAAACAAACACACGCAAACCACACACACCACTGATCAAACCACACACACACCACCACTGCGCCTGGACCCATCCCAACTCATCCTGAAGTGCCAGCCTCATCAGCCCTGTGAAGGCCTCATCGACACGACAGACATCAACACTGATACATACCGGCGTGATTACTTCTTCTTCCAAACAAATGGAAATGGACAAAAACTCTAAATGTTCTGATCCAATCTGACTTGTAATGCTGTCCGAATCACACACTGTTCCTTCGTTGACCAGAGGAGAACTGGTCCCGAATGAGCCTGGGTTCTCCCAAGGTTTTTTCTCCATAATGACTTTAGATCCATTCTGATGAATGTCTAAAACTATGTGATCCTTTGTCTCCTTTGTTTTGCTATTATCTAAACTTATATGACATTTCATGTCAATTTAAAATAAAATAAGATTTATATTATGATGTTTATTTTTTATATTTTAGGAATACATTTTATATGTGATAAACTGTTTTTTTTTAAATGTATTTCTGGTATATTGTCAGTAGTGGGGTCACAGTTCCCCCTATTTTTGTGAATGTGTATATTGTTTTATCATCCACATTTTTGTTTAATTCCATGTAACATGTCTGCCATATTTCACATCAGATTAAAGTGAGGAGTGTCAGTGACAGAAGAAACTACAGCCGGTTTATCAGCCTGAATGATGGGAGGAACTGTGTCTCTTCAGGTGTTACAAGAGAAAGAAGAATCTCCTTACGATCGTAACTCTAATATCGACACAATTTATTAAGACAGTCTTGAGACACAGTGAAATCGAGGACCATGTTTCATTTCAACAGATTTAATGCATTTAAGGTTTTTAAATCAAAATTATAGATATAGATTTGCATTTTTGGAAAATAAAAACCCCTGATTCAACAAACTTCAACATGTGTTTCTATGTGTTTATATGTATTTATTGTACTACATGTAGATACACAAGTAGTCATTTATTTGAAAAAAAAAATATTGGAAAAAACATTAAAAATATTGTTTACAATAGTTAAAACACCGTGTGTGTGTGTGGTCACTTGTTAAAGAATGTAACCAATTAAAAATGTAACAAAAATTGCTTTTCAGAAACAATTATGAACCATTAAAACGTGGTCTGTTTTGACTAGTGCTTGTGCATCAAAGCCAAAATAAGTCATTTTCAAGACCACTTTTTGTTTTTTTGTTTTTTACTTAAATTTTTTTACTAATAATAACATTTCAATTTATTTACATGCAAAAAAGTCTAAATTACAGTACATTATTTGTGCACTTTTAATCAGCATTTATGTGCCATTGAGTAAATTGACCTGAAGTCGTCCCAGCTGAGGGTGTTTGGACAAGTTAAATGCAGTCGTCGGCCCCTCTTAAATGTGGTAAATGTTTTTATGATCGCATCCCTCCCAGTCGATGAGCTCTGAGCAATGAAACCACAGCGAGATCTCCCGCTCCGCTCCTTCCACAGAATCAGACGCATGCACCACATTTCTGAAGGAAGATAACAGTCATGAAAGCCATTGCAAACATGCCAAACATTTAGGGTTTGAACACATAATTACAGCTGAGATTCTTGGTAACACTTTATAACAAAGTCCCAAGAGTAATACAGCTGTTTGTGAACGTAAACTCTGTCTACAAAGTTTCAAAGATCAAAATGAGTAAAATAATTACAGCTGAGATTCTTTATAACAAAGTCCCATTAGTTATTGCATTAAATAGCACTAACTAACAATGAGTAATACATTTGTTACAGTGTTATTTATTCAACTATGTTCAACTGTTTATTGTTAGTTAATGTCTGCTCCATTAAATAATATTAACAGAAAATATTTGTTTTTAAACCTTTTGTTTTTAATCTTTTTCAAATATTATCTTCCATGTAGAGTGTAATACAGCTGTCTGTGAACGTAAACTTGTCTACAAAGTTTCAAAGAAATGCACTATAAATAAAGTTATTATCTCCTAAAAATAAATAACTACTGAACTGTAGTAATTCCAGTCTCAGTGAACATCATTTACTTCAAAAACTGTAGTTGAAACTGAGACTGAAAGAGTTCGGTTCGTGTTGTCAACATGTTGGGAAGATGCTGTTTTCATCACTGCGAAAGCAAATCCACTTTACTGCACTTCCAAAAGGATAAAAACTAACGCTCAAATTGATACGGTAAAAGTGACATTGTCGTTACATGTTTGATTCACCGTGTCTATCATGTGCTGTGGAAGATCTAGAGCTGATTTCAGATATGTTCATCTGACCAATCAGAGCAGAGTAGACCAATCACAACAGACTCTGCCATCTGACCAATCAGAGCAAGAAAATAGATTAAAGAAAATAGTCCAACGCCATGCCACAATGAGCACACTCCTGTAAGAAATTATAGTCTACTCCGACCAAACATCCACTCCAATATTGAAATGTTCCTTCACTTAAAAGAGCTTATTTGTCATAGAGTCAGTTCCTTACAATCTCAGTAATAATGTAAATACAGAGTCATGTACTCAAAAATTCGAGAATTTTTTTTTTCGGGCCGAATTTTTGAGTTTCGATATCTCAGCTCTGGAAGGGGCTAGAGCCTCCATTTTTGCACTCAGGTCTAAGTCTCATGGCCCTCTACCAGGATTTGGGAAGATTGGAGAAACTTAATTTTTCGCCCAAAAAAAAAAAAACGTAAGGGGTACCACTGTCGTTTTTTTTTCGGGCCGAATTTTTGAGTTTCGATATCTCAGCTCTGGAAGGGGCTAGAGCCTCCATTTTTGCACTCAGGTCTAAGTCTCATGGCCCTCTATCAGAATCCAGAGTTTTTGGGAAGATTGGAGAAACTTAATTTTTCGCCCAAAAAAAAAAAACGTAAGGGGTACCACTGTCGTTTTTTTTTCGGGCCGAATTTTTGAGTTTCGATATCTCAGCTCTGGAAGGGGCTAGAGCCTCCATTTTTGCACTCAGGTCTAAGTCTCATGGCCCTCTATCAGAATCCAGAGTTTTGGGAAGATTGGAGAAACTTAATTTTTCGCCCCCCAAAAAAAACCGTAAGGGGTACCACTGTCGTTTTTTTTTTCGGGCCGAATTTTTGAGTTTCGATATCTCAGCTCTGGAAGGGGCTAGAGCCTCCATTTTTGCACTCAGGTCTAAGTCTCATGGCCCTCTACCAGGATTTGGGAAAATTGGAGAAACTTAATTTTTCGCCCAAAAAAAAAAAACGTAAGGGGTACCACTGTCGTTTTTTTTTTTCGGGCCGAATTTTTGAGTTTCGATATCTCAGCTCTGGAAGGGGCTAGAGCCTCCATTTTTGCACTCAGGTCTAAGTCTCATGGCCCTCTATCAGAATCCAGAGTTTTGGGAAGATTGGAGAAACTTAATTTGTCGCCCCCAAAAAAAAAAACGTAAGGGGTACCACTGTCGTTTTTTTTTCGGGCCGAATTTTTGAGTTTCGATATCTCAGCTCTGGAAGGGGCTAGAGCCTCCATTTTTGCACTCAGGTCTAAGTCTCATGGCCCTCTATCAGAATTTGGGAAGATTGGAGAAACTTAATTTTTCGCCCCCCAAAAAAAAAACGTAAGGGGTACCACTGTCGTTTTTTTTTCGGCCCGAATTTTTGAGTTTCGATATCTCAGCTCTGGAAGGGGCAAGAGCCTCCATTTTTGCACTCAGGTCTAAAACTCATGGCCCTCTATCAGAATTTGGGAAGATTGGAGAAACTTAATTTTTCGCCCCCCAAAAAAACGTAAGGGGTACCACTGTCGTTTTTTTTTCGGGTCGAATTTTTGAGTTTCGATATCTAAGCTCTGGAAGGGTCTAGAGCCTCCATTTTTGCACTCAGGTTTAAGTCTCATGGCCCTCTATCAGAATCCAGAGTTTTGAGAAGATTGGAGAAACTTAATTTTTCGCCCGAAAAAAACAAAACGAAAGGGGTACCACTGTCGTTTTTTTTTTTCCGGGTCGAATTTTTGAGTTTCGATATCTCAGCTCTGGAAGGGTCTAGAGCCTCCATTTTTACATTCAGGTTTAAGTCTCATGGCCCTCAATCAGAATCCAGAGTTTTGAGAAGATTGGAGAAACTTAATTTTTCGCCCGAAAAAAACAAAACGAAAGGGGTACCACTGTCGTTTTTTTTTCCGGGTCAAATTTTTGTGTTTTGATATCTCAGCTCTGGAAGGGTCTAGAGCCTCCATTTTTGCACTCAGGTCTAAGTCTCATGGCCCTCTATCAGAATTTGGGAAGATTGGAGAAACTTTATTTTTCGCCCCCCAAAAAAACGTAAGGGGTACCACTGTCGTTTTTTTTTCGGGCCGAATTTTTGAGTTTCGATATCTAAGCTCTGGAAGGGGCTAGAGCCTCCATTTTTGCACTCAGGTCTAAGTCTCATGGCCCTCTATCAGAATTTGGGAAGATTGGAGAAACTTAATTTTTCGCCCCAAAAAAAAAAACGTAAGGGGTACCACTGTCGTTTTTTTTTTTTCGGGCCGAATTTTTGAGTTTCGATATCTCAGCTCTGGAAGGGGCTAGAGCCTCCATTTTTGCACTCAGGTCTAAGTCTCATGGCCCTCTATCAGAATTTGGGAAGATTGGAGAAACTTAATTTTTCGCCCAAAAAAAAAACGTAAGGGGTACCACTGTCGTTTTTTTTTCGGGCCGAATTTTTGAGTTTCGATATCTCAGCTCTGGAAGGGGCTAGAGCCTCCATTTTTGCACTCAGGTCTAAGTCTCATGGCCCTCTATCAGAATTTGGGAAGATTGGAGAAACTTAATTTTTCGCCCAAAAAAAAAAACGTAAGGGGTACCACTGTCGTTTTTTTTCGGGCCGAATTTTTGAGTTTCGATATCTCAGCTCTGGAAGGGGCTAGAGCCTCCATTTTTGCACTCAGGTCTAAGTCTCATGGCCCTCTATCAGAATCCAGAGTTTTGGGAAGATTGGAGAAACTTAATTTTTCACCCCCAAAAAAAACCGTAATGGGTACCACTGTCGTTTTTTTTTCGGGCCGAATTTTTGAGTTTCGATATCTCAGCTCTGGAAGGGGCTAGAGCCTCCATTTTTGCACTCAGGTCTAAGTCTCATGGCCCTTTATCAGAATCCAGAGTTTTGGGAAGATTGGAGAAACTTAATTTTTCGCCCCCAAAAAAAACGTAAGGGGTACCACTGTCGTTTTTTTTTCGGGCCGAATTTTTGAGTTTCGATATCTCAGCTCTGGAAGGGGCTAGAGCCTCCATTTTTGCACTCAGGTCTAAGTCTCATGGCCCTCTATCAGAATTTGGGAAGATTGGAGAAACTTAATTTTTCGCCCAAAAAAAAACGTAAGGGGTACCACTGTCGTTTTTTTTCGGGCCGAATTTTTGAGTTTCGATATCTCAGCTCTGGAAGGGGCTAGAGCCTCCATTTTTGCACTCAGGTCTAAGTCTCATGGCCCTCTATCAGAATTTGGGAAGATTGGAGAAACTTAATTTTTCGCCCAAAAAAAAAACGTAAGGGGTACCACTGTCGGTTTTTTTTCGGGCCGAATTTTTGAGTTTCGATATCTCAGCTCTGGAAGGGGCTAGAGCCTCCATTTTTGCACTCAGGTCTAAGTCTCATGGCCCTCTATCAGAATCCAGAGTTTTGGGAAGATTGGAGAAACTTAATTTTTCGCCCCCCAAAAAAAACCGTAAGAGGTACCACTGTCTTTTTTTTTTCGGGCCGAATTTTTGAGTTTCGATATCTCAGCTCTGGAAGGGGCTAGAGCCTCCATTTTTGCACTCAGGTCTAAGTCTCATGGCCCTCCACCAGAATTTGGGAAGATTGGAGAAACTTAATTTTTCGCCCCAAAAAAAAAAAACGTAAGGGATACCACTGTCGTTTTTTTTTTCGGGCCGAATTTTTGAGTTTCGATATCTCAGCTCTGGAAGGGGCTAGAGCCTCCATTTTTGCACTCAGGTCTAAGTCTCATGGCCCTCTATCAGAATCCAGAGTTTTGGGAAGATTGGAGAAACTTAATTTTTCGCCCCCCCCAAAAAAAACGTAAGGGGTACCACTGTCGTTTTTTTTTCGGGCCGAATTTTTGAGTTTCAATATCTCAGCTCTGGAAGGGGCTAGAGCCTCCATTTTTGCACTCAGGTCTAAGTCTCATGGCCCTCTATCAAAATCCAGAGTTTTGGGAAGATTGGAGAAACGTAATTTTTCGCCCCCAAAAAAAAAAACGTAAGGGGTACCACTGTCGTTTTTTTTGTTCGGGCCGAATTTTTGAGTTTCGATATCTCAGCTCTGGAAGGGGCTAGAGCCTCCATTTTTGCACTCAGGTCTAAGTCTCATGGCCCTCTATCAGAATCCAGAGTTTTGGGAAGATTGGAGAAACTTAATTTTTCACCCCCCAAAAAAAAACGTAAGGGGTACCACTGTCGTTTTTTTTTCGGGTCGAATTTTTGAGTTTCGATATCTCAGCTCTGGAAGGGTCTAGAGCCTCCATTTTTGCACTCAGGTTTAAGTCTCATGGCCCTCAATCAGAATCCATAGTTTTGAGAAGATTAGAGAAACTTAATTTTTCGCCCGAAAAAAAAAACGAAAGGGGTACCACTCTCGTTTTTTTTTTCCGGGTCGAATTTTTGAGTTTCGATACCTCATCTCTGGAAGGGTCTAGAGCCTCCATTTTTGCACTCAGGTTTAAGTCTCATGGCCCTCTATCAGAATCCAGAGTTTTGAGAAGATTGGAGAAACTTAATTTTTCGCCCGAAAAAAAAAACGAAAGGGGTACCACTGTCGTTTTTTTTTTCCAGGTCGAATTTTTGAGTTGCGATATCTCAGCTCTAGAAGGGTCTAGAGCCTCCATTTTTGCACTCAGGTTTAAGTCTCATGGCCCTCAATCAGAATCCAGAGTTTTGAGAAGATTGGAGAAACTTAATTTTTCGCCCGAAAAAAAAACAAAAAACGAAAGGGGTACCACTGTCGTTTTTTTTTTCCGGGTCGAATTTTTGAGTTTTGATATCTCAGCTCTGGAAGGGTCTAGAGCCTCCATTTTTGCACTCAGGTTTAAGTCTCATGGCCCTCAATCAGAATCCAGAGTTTTGAGAAGATTGGAGAAACGTAATTTTTCGCCCGAAAAAAAAACGAAAGGGGTACCACTGTCGTTTATTTTTCCGGGTCGAATTTTTGAGTTTTGATATCTCAGCTCTGGAAGGGTCTAGAGCCTCCATTTTTGCACTCAGGTTTAAGTCTCGTGGCCCTCTATCAGAATCCAGAGTTTTGAGAAGATTGGAGAAACTTAATTTTTCACCCGAAAAAAAAAAAACGAAAGGGGTACCACTCTCGTTTTTTTTTTCCGGGTCGAATTTTTGAGTTTCGATATCTCAGCTCTGGAAGGGTCTAGAGCCTCCATTTTTGCACTCAGGTTTAAGTCTCATGGCCCTCAATCAGAATCCAGAGTTTTGAGAAGATTGGAGAAACTTAATTTTTCGCCCGAAAAAAAAAAAACGAAAGGGGTACCACAGTCGTTTTTTTTTTCCGGGTCGAATTTTTGAGTTTTGATATCTCAGCTCTGGAAGGGTCTAGAGCCTCCATTTTTGCACTCAGGTTTAAGTCTCATGGCCCTCAATCAGAATCCAGAGTTTTGAGAAGATTGGAGAAACGTAATTTTTCGCCCGAAAAAAAAAACGAAAGGGGTACCACTGTCGTTTGTTTTTCCGGGTCGAATTTTTGAGTTTTGATATCTCAGCTCTGGAAGGGTCTAGAGCCTCCATTTTTGCACTCAGGTTTAAGTCTCATGGCCCTCAATCAGAATCCAGAGTTTTGAGAAGATTGGAGAAACTTAATTTTTCGCCCGAAAAAAAAAAAACGAAAGGGGTACCACAGTCGTTTTTTTTTTTCCGGGTCGAATTTTTGAGTTTTGATATCTCAGCTCTGGAAGGGTCTAGAGCCTCCATTTTTGCACTCAGGTTTAAGTCTCATGGCCCTCAATCAGAATCCAGAGTTTTGAGAAGATTGGAGGAACGTAATTTTTCGCCCGAAAAAAAAAAACGAAAGGGGTACCACTGTCGTATGTTTTTCCGGGTCGAATTTTTGAGTTTTGATATCTCAGCTCTGGAAGGGTCTAGAGCCTCCATTTTTGCACTCAGGTTTAAGTCTCGTGGCCCTCTATCAGAATCCAGAGTTTTGAGAAGATTGGAGAAACTTAATTTTTCGCCCGAAAAAAAAACGAAAGGGGTACACTGTCGTTTTTTTTTTTGGGCCGAATTTTTGAGTTTCGATATCTCAGCTCTGGAAGGGGCTAGAGCCTCCATTTTTGCACTCAGGTCTAAGTCTCATGGCCCTCTATCAGAATTTGGGAAGATTGGAGAAACTTAATTTTTCGCCCAAAAAAAAAAAAACCGTAAGGGGTACCACTGTCGTTTTTTTTTCAGGCCGAATTTTTGCGTTTCGATATCTCAGCTCTGGAAGGGGCTAGAGCCTCCATTTTTGCACTCAGGTCTAAGTCTCATGGCCCTCTATCAGAATTTGGGAAGATTGGAGAAACTTAATTTTTCGCCCCAAAAATAAAACGTAAGGGGTACCACTGTCGTTTTTTTTTTTCGGGTCGAATTTTTGAGTTTCGATATCTCAGCTCTGGAAGGGGCTAGAGCCTCCATTTTTGCACTCAGGTCTAAGTCTCATGGCCCTCTACCAGAATTTGGGAAGATTGGAGAAACTTAATTTTTCGCCCCAAAAAAAAAAAACGTAAGGAGTACCACTGTCGTTTTTTTTTCGGGCCGAATTTTTGAGTTTCGATATCTCAGCTCTGGAAGGGGCTAGAGCCTCCAATTTTGCACTCAGGTCTGAGTCTCATGGCCCTCTATCAGAATCCAGAGTTTTGGGAAGATTGGAGAAACTTAATTTTTCGCCCCAAAAAAAAAAAACGTAAGGGGTACCACTGTCGTTTTTTTTTCGGGCCGAATTTTTGAGTTTCGATATCTCAGCTCTGGAAGGGGCTAGAGCCTCCATTTTTGCACTCAGGTCTGAGTCTCATGGCCCTCTATCAGAATCCAGAGTTTTGGGAAGATTGGAGAAACTTAATTTTTCGCCCCAAAAAAAAAACGTAAGGGGTACCACTGTCGTTTTTTTTTTTCGGGCCGAATTTTTGAGTTTCGATATCTCAGCTCTGGAAGGGGCTAGAGCCTCCATTTTTGCACTCAGGTCTAAGTCTCATGGCCCTCTATCAGAATCCAGAGTTTTGGGAAGATTGGAGAAACTTAATTTTTCGCCCCAAAAAAAAAAACGTAAGGGGTACCACTGTCGTTTTTTTTTCGGGCCGAATTTTTGAGTTTCGATATCTCAGCTCTGGAAGGGGCTAGAGCCTCCATTTTTGCACTCAGGTCTAAGTCTCATGGCCCTCTATCAGAATTTGGGAAGATTGGAGAAACTTAATTTTTCGCCCCAAAAAAAAACGTAAGGGGTACCACTGTCGTTTTTTTTTTTCGGGCCGAATTTTTGAGTTTCGATATCTCAGCTCTGGAAGGGGCTAGAGCCTCCATTTTTGCTCTCAGGTTTAAGTCTCATGGCCCTCTATCAGAATCCAGAGTTTTGAGAAGATTGGAGAAACTTAATTTTTCGCCCGAAAAAAAAACAAAAAACGAAATGGGTACCACTGTCGGTTTTTTTTTCCGGGTCGAATTTTTGAGTTTCGATATCTCAGCTCTGGAAGGGTCTAGAGCCTCCATTTTTGCACTCAGGTTTAAGTCTCATGGCCCTCAATCAGAATCCAGAGTTTTGAGAAGATTGGAGAAACTTAATTTTTCGCCCGAAAAAAAAAAAACGAAAGGGGTACCACTGTCGTTTTTTTTTTCCGGGTCGAATTTTTGAGTTTTGATATCTCAGCTCTGGAAGGGTCTAGAGCCTCCATTTTTGCACTCAGGTTTAAGTCTCATGGCCCTCAATCAGAATCCAGAGTTTTGAGAAGATTGGAGAAACGTAATTTTTCGCCCGAAAAAAAAAACGAAAGGGGTACCACTGTCGTTTATTTTTCCGGGTCGAATTTTTGAGTTTTGATATCTCAGCTCTGGAAGGGTCTAGAGCCTCCATTTTTGCACTCAGGTTTAAGTCTCGTGGCCCTCTATCAGAATCCAGAGTTTTGAGAAGATTGGAGAAACTTAATTTTTCGCCCGAAAAAAACAAAAAACGAAAGGGGTACACTGTCGTTTTTTTTTTTGGGCCGAATTTTTGAGTTTCGATATCTCAGCTCTGGAAGGGGCTAGAGCCTCCATTTTTGCACTCAGGTCTAAGTCTCATGGCCCTCTATCAGAATTTGGGAAGATTGGAGAAACTTAATTTTTCGCCCAAAAAAAACAAACGTAAGGGGTACCACTGTCGTTTTTTTTTCAGGCCGAATTTTTGAGTTTCGATATCTCAGCTCTGGAAGGGGCTAGAGCCTCCATTTTTGCACTCAGGTCTAAGTCTCATGGCCCTCTATCAGAATTTGGGAAGATTGGAGAAACTTCATTTTTCGCCCCAAAAAAAAAACGTAAGGGGTACCACTGTCGTTTTTTTTTTCGGGTCGAATTTTTGAGTTTCGATATCTCAGCTCTGGAAGGGGCTAGAGCCTCCATTTTTGCACTCAGGTCTAAGTCTCATGGCCCTCTACCAGAATTTGGGAAGATTGGAGAAACTTATTTTTTCGCCCAAAAAAAAAAAACGTAAGGAGTACCACTGTCGTTTTTTTTTTCGGGCCGAATTTTTGAGTTTCGATATCTCAGCTCTGGAAGGGGCTAGAGCCTCCATTTTTGCACTCGGGTCTGAGTCTCATGGCCCTCTATCAGAATCCAGAGTTTTGGGAAGATTGGAGAAACTTAATTTTTCGCCCCAAAAAAAAAAACGTAAGGGGTACCACTGTCGTTTTTTTTTCGGGCCGAATTTTTGAGTTTCGATATCTCAGCTCTGGAAGGGGCTAGAGCCTCCATTTTTGCACTCAGGTCTGAGTCTCATGGCCCTCTATCAGAATCCAGAGTTTTGGGAAGATTGGAGAAACTTAATTTTTCGCCCCAAAAAAAAAAACGTAAGGGGTACCACTGTCGTTTTTTTTTTTCGGGCCGAATTTTTGAGTTTCGATATCTCAGCTCTGGAAGGGGCTAGAGCCTCCATTTTTGCACTCAGGTCTAAGTCTCATGGACCTCTATCAGAATTTGGGAAGATTGGAGAAACTTAATTTTTCGCCCAAAAAAAAAACGTAAGGGGTACCACTGTCGTTTTTTTTTTCGGGCCGAATTTTTGAGTTTCGATATCTCAGCTCTGGAAGGGGCTAGAGCCTCCATTTTTGCACTCAGGTCTAAGTCTCATGGCCCTCTATCAGAATTTGGGAAGATTGGAGAAACTTAATTTTTCGCCCAAAAAAAAAACGTAATGGGTACCACTGTCGTTTTTTTTTTCGGGCCGAATTTTTGAGTTTCGATATCTCAGCTCTGGAAGGGGCTAGAGCCTCCATTTTTGCACTCAGGTCTAAGTCTCATGGCCCTCTATCAGAATCCAGAGTTTTGGGAAGATTGGAGAAACTTAATTTTTCGCCTCAAAAAAAAAAAAACCGTAAGGGGTACCACTGTCGTTTTTTTTTCGGGCCGAATTTTTGAGTTTCGATATCTCAGCTCTGGAAGGGGCTAGAGCCTCCATTTTTGCACTCAGGTCTAAGTCTCATGGCCCTCTACCAGAATTTGGGAAGATTGGAGAAACTTAATTTTTCGCCCAAAAAAAAAAACGTAAGGGGTACCACTGTCGTTTTTTTTTCGGGCCGAATTTTTGAGTTTCGATATCTCAGCTCTGGAAGGGGCTAGAGCCTCCATTTTTGCACTCAGGTCTAAGTCTCATGGCCCTCTATCAGAATCCAGAGTTTTGGGAAGATTGGAGAAACGTAATTTTTCGCCCCCCAAAAAAAAAACGTAAGGGGTACCACTGTCGTTTTTTTTTCGGGCCGAATTTTTGAGTTTCGATATCTCAGCTCTGGAAGGGTCTAGAGCCTCCATTTTTGCACTCAGGTCTGAGTCTCATGGCCCTCTATCTGAATCCAGAGTTTTGGGAAGATTGGAGAAACGTAATTTTTCGCCCCCCCAAAAAAAACGTAAGGGGTACCACTGTCGTTTTTTTTTCGGGCCGAATTTTTGAGTTTCGATATCTCAGCTCTGGAAGGGGCTAGAGCCTCCATTTTTGCACTCAGGTCTAAGTCTCATGGCCCTCTATCAGAATTTGGGAAGATTGGAGAAACTTAATTTTTCGCCCCCCAAAAAAAAAACGTAAGGGGTACCACTGTCGTTTTTTTTTTCGGGCCGAATTTTTGAGTTTCGATATCTCAGCTCTGGAAGGGGCTAGAGCCTCCATTTTTGCACTCAGGTCTGAGTCTCATGGCCCTCAATCAGAATCCATAGTTTTGAGAAGATTAGAGAAACTTAATTTTTCGCCCGAAAAAAAAAAACGAAAGGGGTACCACTCTCGTTTTTTTTTTCCGGGTCGAATTTTTGAGTTTCGATACCTCATCTCTGGAAGGGTCTAGAGCCTCCATTTTTGCACTCAGGTTTAAGTCTCATGGCCCTCTATCAGAATCCAGAGTTTTGAGAAGATTGGAGAAACTTAATTTTTCGCCCGAAAAAAAAAACGAAAGGGGTACCACTGTCGTTTTTTTTTTCCAGGTCGAATTTTTGAGTTGCGATATCTCAGCTCTAGAAGGGTCTAGAGCCTCCATTTTTGCACTCAGGTTTAAGTCTCATGGCCCTCAATCAGAATCCAGAGTTTTGAGAAGATTGGAGAAACTTAATTTTTCGCCCGAAAAAAAAACAAAAAACGAAAGGGGTACCACTGTCGTTTTTTTTTCCGGGTCGAATTTTTGAGTTTTGATATCTCAGCTCTGGAAGGGTCTAGAGCCTCCATTTTTGCACTCAGGTTTAAGTCTCATGGCCCTCAATCAGAATCCAGAGTTTTGAGAAGATTGGAGAAACGTAATTTTTCGCCCGAAAAAAAAACGAAAGGGGTACCACTGTCGTTTATTTTTCCGGGTCGAATTTTTGAGTTTTGATATCTCAGCTCTGGAAGGGTCTAGAGCCTCCATTTTTGCACTCAGGTTTAAGTCTCGTGGCCCTCTATCAGAATCCAGAGTTTTGAGAAGATTGGAGAAACTTAATTTTTCACCCGAAAAAAAAAAAACGAAAGGGGTACCACTCTCGTTTTTTTTTTCCGGGTCGAATTTTTGAGTTTCGATATCTCAGCTCTGGAAGGGTCTAGAGCCTCCATTTTTGCACTCAGGTTTAAGTCTCATGGCCCTCAATCAGAATCCAGAGTTTTGAGAAGATTGGAGAAACTTAATTTTTCGCCCGAAAAAAAAAAAACGAAAGGGGTACCACAGTCGTTTTTTTTTTCCGGGTCGAATTTTTGAGTTTTGATATCTCAGCTCTGGAAGGGTCTAGAGCCTCCATTTTTGCACTCAGGTTTAAGTCTCATGGCCCTCAATCAGAATCCAGAGTTTTGAGAAGATTGGAGAAACGTAATTTTTCGCCCGAAAAAAAAAACGAAAGGGGTACCACTGTCGTTTGTTTTTCCGGGTCGAATTTTTGAGTTTTGATATCTCAGCTCTGGAAGGGTCTAGAGCCTCCATTTTTGCACTCAGGTTTAAGTCTCATGGCCCTCAATCAGAATCCAGAGTTTTGAGAAGATTGGAGAAACTTAATTTTTCGCCCGAAAAAAAAAAAACGTAAGGGGTACCACTGTCGTTTTTTTTTTCGGGCCGAATTTTTGAGTTTCGATATCTCAGCTCTGGAAGGGGCTAGAGCCTCCATTTTTGCACTCAGGTCTAAGTCTCATGGCCCTCTATCAGAATTTGGGAAGATTGGAGAAACTTAATTTTTCGCCCAAAAAAAAAACGTAATGGGTACCACTGTCGTTTTTTTTTTCGGGCCGAATTTTTGAGTTTCGATATCTCAGCTCTGGAAGGGGCTAGAGCCTCCATTTTTGCACTCAGGTCTAAGTCTCATGGCCCTCTATCAGAATCCAGAGTTTTGGGAAGATTGGAGAAACTTAATTTTTCGCCTCAAAAAAAAAAAAACCGTAAGGGGTACCACTGTCGTTTTTTTTTCGGGCCGAATTTTTGAGTTTCGATATCTCAGCTCTGGAAGGGGCTAGAGCCTCCATTTTTGCACTCAGGTCTAAGTCTCATGGCCCTCTACCAGAATTTGGGAAGATTGGAGAAACTTAATTTTTCGCCCAAAAAAAAAAACGTAAGGGGTACCACTGTCGTTTTTTTTTCGGGCCGAATTTTTGAGTTTCGATATCTCAGCTCTGGAAGGGGCTAGAGCCTCCATTTTTGCACTCAGGTCTAAGTCTCATGGCCCTCTATCAGAATCCAGAGTTTTGGGAAGATTGGAGAAACGTAATTTTTCGCCCCCCAAAAAAAAAACGTAAGGGGTACCACTGTCGTTTTTTTTTCGGGCCGAATTTTTGAGTTTCGATATCTCAGCTCTGGAAGGGTCTAGAGCCTCCATTTTTGCACTCAGGTCTGAGTCTCATGGCCCTCTATCTGAATCCAGAGTTTTGGGAAGATTGGAGAAACGTAATTTTTCGCCCCCCCAAAAAAAACGTAAGGGGTACCACTGTCGTTTTTTTTTCGGGCCGAATTTTTGAGTTTCGATATCTCAGCTCTGGAAGGGGCTAGAGCCTCCATTTTTGCACTCAGGTCTAAGTCTCATGGCCCTCTATCAGAATTTGGGAAGATTGGAGAAACTTAATTTTTCGCCCCCCAAAAAAAAAACGTAAGGGGTACCACTGTCGTTTTTTTTTTTCGGGCCGAATTTTTGAGTTTCGATATCTCAGCTCTGGAAGGGGCTAGAGCCTCCATTTTTGCACTCAGGTCTGAGTCTCATGGCCCTCAATCAGAATCCATAGTTTTGAGAAGATTAGAGAAACTTAATTTTTCGCCCGAAAAAAAAAAACGAAAGGGGTACCACTCTCGTTTTTTTTTTCCGGGTCGAATTTTTGAGTTTCGATACCTCATCTCTGGAAGGGTCTAGAGCCTCCATTTTTGCACTCAGGTTTAAGTCTCATGGCCCTCTATCAGAATCCAGAGTTTTGAGAAGATTGGAGAAACTTAATTTTTCGCCCGAAAAAAAAAACGAAAGGGGTACCACTGTCGTTTTTTTTTTCCAGGTCGAATTTTTGAGTTGCGATATCTCAGCTCTAGAAGGGTCTAGAGCCTCCATTTTTGCACTCAGGTTTAAGTCTCATGGCCCTCAATCAGAATCCAGAGTTTTGAGAAGATTGGAGAAACTTAATTTTTCGCCCGAAAAAAAAACAAAAAACGAAAGGGGTACCACTGTCGTTTTTTTTTTCCGGGTCGAATTTTTGAGTTTTGATATCTCAGCTCTGGAAGGGTCTAGAGCCTCCATTTTTGCACTCAGGTTTAAGTCTCATGGCCCTCAATCAGAATCCAGAGTTTTGAGAAGATTGGAGAAACGTAATTTTTCGCCCGAAAAAAAAACGAAAGGGGTACCACTGTCGTTTATTTTTCCGGGTCGAATTTTTGAGTTTTGATATCTCAGCTCTGGAAGGGTCTAGAGCCTCCATTTTTGCACTCAGGTTTAAGTCTCGTGGCCCTCTATCAGAATCCAGAGTTTTGAGAAGATTGGAGAAACTTAATTTTTCACCCGAAAAAAAAAAAACGAAAGGGGTACCACTCTCGTTTTTTTTTTCCGGGTCGAATTTTTGAGTTTCGATATCTCAGCTCTGGAAGGGTCTAGAGCCTCCATTTTTGCACTCAGGTTTAAGTCTCATGGCCCTCAATCAGAATCCAGAGTTTTGAGAAGATTGGAGAAACTTAATTTTTCGCCCGAAAAAAAAAAAACGAAAGGGGTACCACAGTCGTTTTTTTTTTCCGGGTCGAATTTTTGAGTTTTGATATCTCAGCTCTGGAAGGGTCTAGAGCCTCCATTTTTGCACTCAGGTTTAAGTCTCATGGCCCTCAATCAGAATCCAGAGTTTTGAGAAGATTGGAGAAACGTAATTTTTCGCCCGAAAAAAAAAACGAAAGGGGTACCACTGTCGTTTGTTTTTCCGGGTCGAATTTTTGAGTTTTGATATCTCAGCTCTGGAAGGGTCTAGAGCCTCCATTTTTGCACTCAGGTTTAAGTCTCATGGCCCTCAATCAGAATCCAGAGTTTTGAGAAGATTGGAGAAACTTAATTTTTCGCCCGAAAAAAAAAAAACGAAAGGGGTACCACAGTCGTTTTTTTTTTTCCGGGTCGAATTTTTGAGTTTTGATATCTCAGCTCTGGAAGGGTCTAGAGCCTCCATTTTTGCACTCAGGTTTAAGTCTCATGGCCCTCAATCAGAATCCAGAGTTTTGAGAAGATTGGAGAAACGTAATTTTTCGCCCGAAAAAAAAAACGAAAGGGGTACCACTGTCGTATGTTTTTCCGGGTCGAATTTTTGAGTTTTGATATCTCAGCTCTGGAAGGGTCTAGAGCCTCCATTTTTGCACTCAGGTTTAAGTCTCGTGGCCCTCTATCAGAATCCAGAGTTTTGAGAAGATTGGAGAAACTTAATTTTTCGCCCGAAAAAAAAAACGAAAGGGGTACACTGTCGTTTTTTTTTTTTGGGCCGAATTTTTGAGTTTCGATATCTCAGCTCTGGAAGGGGCTAGAGCCTCCATTTTTGCACTCAGGTCTAAGTCTCATGGCCCTCTATCAGAATTTGGGAAGATTGGAGAAACTTAATTTTTCGCCCAAAAAAAAAAAAACGTAAGGGGTACCACTGTCGTTTTTTTTTCAGGCCGAATTTTTGCGTTTCGATATCTCAGCTCTGGAAGGGGCTAGAGCCTCCATTTTTGCACTCAGGTCTAAGTCTCATGGCCCTCTATCAGAATTTGGGAAGATAGGAGAAACTTAATTTTTCGCCCCAAAAATAAAACGTAAGGGGTACCACTGTCGTTTTTTTTTTTCGGGTCGAATTTTTGAGTTTCGATATCTCAGCTCTGGAAGGGGCTAGAGCCTCCATTTTTGCACTCAGGTCTAAGTCTCATGGCCCTCTACCAGAATTTGGGAAGATTGGAGAAACTTAATTTTTCGCCCCAAAAAAAAAAAACGTAAGGAGTACCACTGTCGTTTTTTTTTCGGGCCGAATTTTTGAGTTTCGATATCTCAGCTCTGGAAGGGGCTAGAGCCTCCAATTTTGCACTCAGGTCTGAGTCTCATGGCCCTCTATCAGAATCCAGAGTTTTGGGAAGATTGGAGAAACTTAATTTTTCGCCCCAAAAAAAAAAAACGTAAGGGGTACCACTGTCGTTTTTTTTTCGGGCCGAATTTTTGAGTTTCGATATCTCAGCTCTGGAAGGGGCTAGAGCCTCCATTTTTGCACTCAGGTCTGAGTCTCATGGCCCTCTATCAGAATCCAGAGTTTTGGGAAGATTGGAGAAACTTAATTTTTCGCCCCAAAAAAAAAACGTAAGGGGTACCACTGTCGTTTTTTTTTTTCGGGCCGAATTTTTGAGTTTCGATATCTCAGCTCTGGAAGGGGCTAGAGCCTCCATTTTTGCACTCAGGTCTAAGTCTCATGGCCCTCTATCAGAATCCAGAGTTTTGGGAAGATTGGAGAAACTTAATTTTTCGCCCCAAAAAAAAAAACGTAAGGGGTACCACTGTCGTTTTTTTTTCGGGCCGAATTTTTGAGTTTCGATATCTCAGCTCTGGAAGGGGCTAGAGCCTCCATTTTTGCACTCAGGTCTAAGTCTCATGGCCCTCTATCAGAATTTGGGAAGATTGGAGAAACTTAATTTTTCGCCCCAAAAAAAAACGTAAGGGGTACCACTGTCGTTTTTTTTTTTCGGGCCGAATTTTTGAGTTTCGATATCTCAGCTCTGGAAGGGGCTAGAGCCTCCATTTTTGCTCTCAGGTTTAAGTCTCATGGCCCTCTATCAGAATCCAGAGTTTTGAGAAGATTGGAGAAACTTAATTTTTCGCCCGAAAAAAAAACAAAAAACGAAATGGGTACCACTGTCGGTTTTTTTTTCCGGGTCGAATTTTTGAGTTTCGATATCTCAGCTCTGGAAGGGTCTAGAGCCTCCATTTTTGCACTCAGGTTTAAGTCTCATGGCCCTCAATCAGAATCCAGAGTTTTGAGAAGATTGGAGAAACTTAATTTTTCGCCCGAAAAAAAAAAAACGAAAGGGGTACCACTGTCGTTTTTTTTTTCCGGGTCGAATTTTTGAGTTTTGATATCTCAGCTCTGGAAGGGTCTAGAGCCTCCATTTTTGCACTCAGGTTTAAGTCTCATGGCCCTCAATCAGAATCCAGAGTTTTGAGAAGATTGGAGAAACGTAATTTTTCGCCCGAAAAAAAAAACGAAAGGGGTACCACTGTCGTTTATTTTTCCGGGTCGAATTTTTGAGTTTTGATATCTCAGCTCTGGAAGGGTCTAGAGCCTCCATTTTTGCACTCAGGTTTAAGTCTCGTGGCCCTCTATCAGAATCCAGAGTTTTGAGAAGATTGGAGAAACTTAATTTTTCGCCCGAAAAAAACAAAAAACGAAAGGGGTACACTGTCGTTTTTTTTTTTGGGCCGAATTTTTGAGTTTCGATATCTCAGCTCTGGAAGGGGCTAGAGCCTCCATTTTTGCACTCAGGTCTAAGTCTCATGGCCCTCTATCAGAATTTGGGAAGATTGGAGAAACTTAATTTTTCGCCCAAAAAAAACAAACGTAAGGGGTACCACTGTCGTTTTTTTTTCAGGCCGAATTTTTGAGTTTCGATATCTCAGCTCTGGAAGGGGCTAGAGCCTCCATTTTTGCACTCAGGTCTAAGTCTCATGGCCCTCTATCAGAATTTGGGAAGATTGGAGAAACTTCATTTTTCGCCCCAAAAAAAAAACGTAAGGGGTACCACTGTCGTTTTTTTTTTCGGGTCGAATTTTTGAGTTTCGATATCTCAGCTCTGGAAGGGGCTAGAGCCTCCATTTTTGCACTCAGGTCTAAGTCTCATGGCCCTCTACCAGAATTTGGGAAGATTGGAGAAACTTATTTTTTCGCCCAAAAAAAAAAAACGTAAGGAGTACCACTGTCGTTTTTTTTTTCGGGCCGAATTTTTGAGTTTCGATATCTCAGCTCTGGAAGGGGCTAGAGCCTCCATTTTTGCACTCGGGTCTGAGTCTCATGGCCCTCTATCAGAATCCAGAGTTTTGGGAAGATTGGAGAAACTTAATTTTTCGCCCCAAAAAAAAAAAACGTAAGGGGTACCACTGTCGTTTTTTTTTCGGGCCGAATTTTTGAGTTTCGATATCTCAGCTCTGGAAGGGGCTAGAGCCTCCATTTTTGCACTCAGGTCTGAGTCTCATGGCCCTCTATCAGAATCCAGAGTTTTGGGAAGATTGGAGAAACTTAATTTTTCGCCCCAAAAAAAAAAACGTAAGGGGTACCACTGTCGTTTTTTTTTTTCGGGCCGAATTTTTGAGTTTCGATATCTCAGCTCTGGAAGGGGCTAGAGCCTCCATTTTTGCACTCAGGTCTAAGTCTCATGGACCTCTATCAGAATTTGGGAAGATTGGAGAAACTTAATTTTTCGCCCAAAAAAAAAACGTAAGGGGTACCACTGTCGTTTTTTTTTTCGGGCCGAATTTTTGAGTTTCGATATCTCAGCTCTGGAAGGGGCTAGAGCCTCCATTTTTGCACTCAGGTCTAAGTCTCATGGCCCTCTATCAGAATTTGGGAAGATTGGAGAAACTTAATTTTTCGCCCAAAAAAAAAACGTAATGGGTACCACTGTCGTTTTTTTTTTCGGGCCGAATTTTTGAGTTTCGATATCTCAGCTCTGGAATGGGCTAGAGCCTCCATTTTTGCACTCAGGTCTAAGTCTCATGGCCCTCTATCAGAATCCAGAGTTTTGGGAAGATTGGAGAAACTTAATTTTTCGCCTCAAAAAAAAAAAAACCGTAAGGGGTACCACTGTCGTTTTTTTTTCGGGCCGAATTTTTGAGTTTCGATATCTCAGCTCTGGAAGGGGCTAGAGCCTCCATTTTTGCACTCAGGTCTAAGTCTCATGGCCCTCTACCAGAATTTGGGAAGATTGGAGAAACTTAATTTTTCGCCCAAAAAAAAAAACGTAAGGGGTACCACTGTCGTTTTTTTTTTCGGGCCGAATTTTTGAGTTTCGATATCTCAGCTCTGGAAGGGGCTAGAGCCTCCATTTTTGCACTCAGGTCTAAGTCTCATGGCCCTCTATCAGAATCCAGAGTTTTGGGAAGATTGGAGAAACGTAATTTTTCGCCCCCCAAAAAAAAAACGTAAGGGGTACCACTGTCGTTTTTTTTTCGGGCCGAATTTTTGAGTTTCGATATCTCAGCTCTGGAAGGGTCTAGAGCCTCCATTTTTGCACTCAGGTCTGAGTCTCATGGCCCTCTATCTGAATCCAGAGTTTTGGGAAGATTGGAGAAACGTAATTTTTCGCCCCCCCAAAAAAAACGTAAGGGGTACCACTGTCGTTTTTTTTTCGGGCCGAATTTTTGAGTTTCGATATCTCAGCTCTGGAAGGGGCTAGAGCCTCCATTTTTGCACTCAGGTCTAAGTCTCATGGCCCTCTATCAGAATTTGGGAAGATTGGAGAAACTTAATTTTTCGCCCCCCAAAAAAAAAACGTAAGGGGTACCACTGTCGTTTTTTTTTTTCGGGCCGAATTTTTGAGTTTCGATATCTCAGCTCTGGAAGGGGCTAGAGCCTCCATTTTTGCACTCAGGTCTGAGTCTCATGGCCCTCTATCAGAATCCAGAGTTTTGGGAAGATTGGAGAAACTTAATTTTTCGCCCAAAAAAAAAAAACGTAAGGGGTACCACTGTCGTTTTTTTTTCGGGCCGAATTTTTGAGTTTCGATATCTCAGCTCTGGAAGGGGCTAGAGCCTCCATTTTTGCACTCAGGTCTAAGTCTCATGGCCCTCTATCAGAATCCAGAGTTTTGGGAAGATTGGAGAAACTTAATTTTTCACCCAAAAAAAAAAAACGTAAGGGGTACCACTGTCGTTTTTTTTCGGGCCGAATTTTTGAGTTTCAATATCTCAGCTCTGGAAGGGGCTAGAGCCTCAATTTTTGCACT